>NC_079454.1:14511560-14624060 GCF_903798145.1 Danio aesculapii
CCACCTACATAGCCTACACAAGGAAATTCTCACAACACATGCAAATACAGAATCGGGCTGCAGAGGTAAAACCACAATGTTGGGGGAACCCAAAAAGTGAGTGCTAAAAGGTCTGTGGCAGCCGATTCGAATGTTATCACTCGATTGAATGGCCGTTACTGGTTGTCAGCTGATAGATATGGGCCAGTAGGGGCCTTCTGCACTTACTAGTAGGCTCAGAAGGCTGTTATCATCCATCTACATGGTTAATCAACTATAGATCACATACAGCGGCAGCCGGAAGCTAACAAGAATTATTTATGTTATTTATTAAATTTCCCATTAATTGTATTTTATTAACTTCTACGCCTACCCCAACCCTAAACCCAACTGTCACAGTAATCTATTCACAGTAACAGATCTGGAGTCTTCTCTTTTAGTACAGCCAGGGGTGGACTTAGTAATTTGGGGGCCCTAAGCAATTATGGGGTCCTAGCATTGAAACTCAGAAACACTCTCTTTCTCTATAGATATTTGTTTTCTCTCTAAATTCAGTTTTTTTTTTTTTTAAATAAACTGCATGTTAAAGTATATATTTTAAGTGGAACCTTCTTAATTTAAAATGAAATACAATATATTCACAAATAAAAAGCAAGTTCACAAACTATGTACAGTTAATTAGCCATACTTGTTATGTTTAGCCATACCATTATTTTTTAATATCTGCATGTGCAGTACGAAAGGAACATTACACTATTCGTGGTGCCCCCTGGTTTAGAAAAGAATAACATTATAATGGTTATAGGCAGATTTTATAACATATAATAGAAATATTATATAATCGCTTTAGGATGATTATAGGCTTCTTGGCATTGGTTGGGGCCCCCTATTTTTTCAGGGTTCTAAGCAGTTGCTTTCCTCACATATTGGTTAAGTCTGCCCCTAAATATATAGTTAATTAACCATATGGATGAATGATAACAGTCTTCTGAGCCTACCAGTAGGTGCAGAAGGCCGCCACTGGCCCATTTCTATCAGCTGATAACCACTGATAACGCTCATTCAATCGAGTGATAACATTCAAAGCGGGTGCTGTGGTATTGTTGGGGATCTGAGATCTGAGAAGAATTTTTTGTTCATTTTAAACCTCCTGGCAGTGATGAAGCAACAAATCACATGCACTCCCATACTCCCAACCCCTCAACAAAGCAGTCAGTAATTTATTACTGTGGTGATGCGGTTTTGTGGTTATTGTCACAGCCCTAGGCTGACTCTATTTCTGTATTTGAATGTGTTGTGGGAATTTGCATGTGCATATATATATATATATATATATATATATATATATATATATATAGATTTCTGTATGATTTTGCATGTGTTTCCTTAACTTGAACTCTCTCGACCACCATATGTAACAGTTCTGCACAATTTCAAAAGAAAAGTAGAAATAAAATTCGATCAATCAAATCTTTTTTAATCAATCAATCAATCAGTCAGTCAGTCAGTCAGTCAGTCAGTCAGTCAGTCAGTCAGTCAGTCAGTCAGTCAGTCAGTCAGTCAGTCAGTCAGTCAGTCAGTCAGTCTGTCTGTCTGTCTGTCTGTCTGTCTGTCTGTCTATCTATCTATCTATCTATCTATCTAACTATCTATCTATCTATCTATCTATCTATCTCATTTCTAACCCATATGTAAAACTGAGTGTGTGTATAGGTCTACCGATTTTTCTTAAAAACACACAAGGTCATATAAGTCTCTTAAACAGTATTTAACAACTCAGGCTCATTTGTTTTCGCAAATGCACCAGAGGCCGCAGTGTATGCTTTTTGAGATCTCAAAATTCTCTCACAAGTGTCATTCGCACCTGCTGTTCTCGCATAAATCCACCAGAGGCAGCTGTCGACTGACTGACTGACCAACTGACTGACCCACCTTCCTCCTTCCCTAAACCCAACCAATAGTGTTTTCAAAAGCACTGATTGACCAGATTACAAAATCATAGCAAACATTATTTATTCGGCTACCTATTCAGGGCCCTTAAACATTTCCCAAAACATCCCAATCCCCTGAAGCAGACAAATAACCCAGAATCATCTTGTTTTTGTAGCTTGGGATCAGTAGGCATCAGAAAGACATCATTCAATCAAGCCATGACACCAAAGGGTAAGTTAGACACGTTAAAACACTGAACGGTGTGTGGGTTATGTGGCAGGGGAACATGGTCTGTGTTATTTATGAGCATTTGATTAAACATGACTACAGAGTATGATCTGTAACTTTATATCCATCTGGCGGCTACTCAGATTTATTGTGAAGAAGCTGTTTATGTTCAGTAAATACATTTCAGATAAGCCGAGCTGGCACTCAACAGAACGCTAGCTGTCAGAACGATCACAATACATATCCGTTAACACCTCTGAAGGATCCATGAATCTCATAAATGTGATAATTAAAGGCTGACATTGAATCAGGCTTTTGAGAGGCTCGTAAGTGATGCACTCTTGCAATTTATGGCAATAGACATCCTTCATTAGCTATCACCCAAACCTTCAGGGCAGTTAGAAGTTATTTTAGTCTGCTGCTCAGTATGGGTTTCATATTTTTGGGACATCCTGCTTGTTTGGCCTGCTTTTTGATTGCACAGCAGTTGATGGCTGGTAACCGTCTCGGAGCTCATCTTTGTGAAAGCTAATAAATATTGTGAAATTTATTTATTGAACACAAGTGAATAGCATTCGTTGTATACAAATGTCCAATTTCTGCTTTTTTTTCCTTTTAAACACTTTTATAAACATTTAACCCCATGGGGGAAAGTAAATAAAATAAGTAAATAAATAGATAAACAAAAAAAATTGTTACATTAGTTAGTTACATTAACAATAATGTGCTACCTACTTGGTTATAGTGATTTTAGCAGGCTGAGGTTAGACCAATGAGTTTAGTTTAGGGCATGACAATACCGGAGTAAAAATGCAAAAATGAAAGCTAATTCTGACCTTAAAATGATTTCTTAAGTAATCACTTCAAGAGGTGTTAATTCATCAAAATTAATTAGTTGTGGCCTCCAATGAATATAAAACTTATGAGATGAGCCTCTGAGAGAGAACTTAATCTTCTCCAATTTCAGAAGACTTAACATGTCGTGCAACCAGTCTTTGATTGAGGGTGGTTAGAGTGATTTCCACATTAAGAGAATTCTCTTACGAGCAACAAGGGAGGACAAGGCGATGACATTATTTTGAATGTTTGTGACATAAAAATCATCTGGGAGTTTCCCAAAAATAGCGATATGAGGGTTTGGGTTTAGATGAATGCCCAATATGTCTGAGATTGCCTTAAAATTAAAAAATAACCGCCTGAATTCAGACAATTTGGGGCACGACCAGAACATGTGAGTGAGGTTGCATGGGGTCTCATTTATTTTATTTTCGGCTTAGTCCCTTTATTAATCTGGGGTTGCCACAGCGGAATGAACCAGCAACTTATCCAGCATGTTTTTACGCAGCAGATGCCCTTCCAGCATCAACCCATCTCTGGGAAACAGAAAGAATCAGAATCAGAATCAGAAAGAGCTTTATTGCCAGGTATGTTCACACATACTAGGAATTTGTTTTCGTGACAGAGCTTCTACAGTGCAACAGCATTACAGCAACAGGACAAAAAACAGATAATAAATATATTTAAAAAAAAATATATAAAAAAAAAAAAAAAACTTTAGCCACACACACTTATTCACACTCATACATACGGACAATTTAGCCTAACCAATTCACCTGTACCGCATGTCTTTGGACTGTGGGGGAAACCGGAGCACCTGGAGGAAACCCATGCAGGGAAAACATGCAAACTCCACACAGAAACGCCAACTGACCCAGTCGAGGCTCGAACCAGCAACCTTCTTGCTGTGAGGCGACAGCACTACCCACATTGCCATCTGCATGGGGTCTGTGAACACGTATTTGTTATCTAATTTGTCAGGATAGAGCTTTGAGAGTTTTTCTTTGTTGTAGTGTAGTCTGTGGTGGACCTTAAATTGTATAAGTGATAATCTAGCACAACTAGATGGCGAATTCACAGCATTTAAGGCGCATTTAAGGCCTCCTCCCTAAAATCTTAGGAGAGATTCAATAGAAGTTCTGATTCCCATTCCATCTTAATCTTATTTAGGACAGATTCATTAGTTGGGGGAGTAAATTTTACAAACATGAAATAAGGCCTCTTGGCAAGGTTTTGGCTTTAATGATCAAGTCTATACCGCTAGGTGTTGTGATATGTGGAAATGAAGTTGTGTGTGTTCTTGCGAAGTTGCGTTGTTGGACGTATAAAAACGTTTGACCTGTGTAAACTAAATGTAGAAATCAGCTGGTTGAAGCTTGCAAACAGATCTTCATTAGACAAGTCACCTAACTTTCATATTGCCATATTCTCTAAGCTGATCAAATTTGAGTCACTTTTAGCTGATATAAATAAATGATTATTGCCAACAGGGGTTGATAACTCTGTCAACATTGTGAATGAACTTTTCAGCTTATAATGCATTGTTGGGTGTATTTAGTTACAAAGTAACTAGAAATTTATATAAATTACTTTTTAGCTAAAAAAGTAAAGGGATTACTTTTCATTTTTAAGTAATTTAATTGCAGTTATTTATAATGTACTTGCTTTAAATACTGAACATAAATTCAACAGTTCTGGGTCCATACTGAGGTAAGCGGTTAGCTGGTAAGCACGAAAAGAAACGGTGTCATACTGTCCTGTAGTATCGTTCATTTAAAAAATGAAATGCAGCCAAATGTACTTCTGACTACATAATTTACGATCTTCAGAAATGTATATAGGGCTACGTTTTCAGAATGTAATACATATATATATATATATACTGTATATATATATATATATATATATATATATATATATATATATATATATATATATACAGTATATATATATATATATATATATATATATATATATATATATATATATATATATATATATATATATATTAGCCTAGTAATAAAGTTATCTTTTAACTTTAAAGTTAACTGTTAAGTTATCATTTTAAAATAATACACTAAAAATTGTTGGACTAATATGGTTTAATATGAAATACTAAACTAGCAGTATTTCACTGCATTGCATAAGTAGGCATAGCAATTTGCTTTCTGAATGAGTCAAATAGACTCAACAGACCTGTTTACTGTAGTAAAAACTACATATTAAATAAATAAAACTGACCATTTCTAATTCAAAACTGCATAAATATAAACATATTTTAAAAAAACATAGAGGCTAATTTACTTATTTTACGATCTTAAAAATAGCTAAATGTTTGATAAGAGTACATTTTTGGTGGAGGAAACAGCTGTGATGTTTAGGGGAGCAAAAAACAGAGGACACAGTAGATGACCTGATTGCTTCTCATAGCAAAGAACTGCAAATATGCAGATATTATAACAATCTATTGAAACACATATAAATAAAACGGGGAAGAGTGGAAGTCTGCCACCGTTTCATATAAAATTTAAAGCGGACTTAAATAATTTACAGGGGCTGAATAGAAATATAGGGGGTCTAAAGCCCCCTAAAAGTGGCCTAGCACACCCATGCTTATGACCACTGTTTTAAAGTGTCAGCTATATCATTTTAAATGCAAAGATGACATTGCGTGTTATGACAACTTGACATAAAATACAACACTAGTCTTTATCTTTGTCATGATCACATGACATTACCAAGACAAAATAACTTGTCATAAATCTGTGATAAACATGACTGTCATTAGGCCATTATAATTGTCATGAATATATTTTTGATCATGTTTTCAGTGGAACAAACTGCATTTGTCATTAAAAGTGTCATTACTCTGTCAAATAATTTTTATGACATTTTAATGACAAATTTAGCTTGTAGTTGAGGTGAAAAAAAAATTTATGACAGTATTATAAAATTCACAACACAATAATAATAGCTTCATGACAGTCATGTTAAAGAGCCCATATTATGGGTTTTTGAAAATGCCCTTCCATGTAGTGTGTAACACAGCTCTAAGTGAAGTGAAATATCCAGCTAAGGCTTAAATATGTAAGTGTACAGTGTTTAAAACTGTTGATTCATCTATAAAGGAGTCGACTCATAGTGCTTCAAACGATTCGTCTTGATAACGAGTCATTAGGTGTTTCGTGATGACGCAGCAACGAAACACAAGTAGTTGCGCGCGCAAAGCCGGGAGATTTGAAACCTGCGGCGCCGCCCACAAACCTTCTGAGAAGGGTTATGTGTGTGTGTGTCTCCTCTGAGGGTAATGTGTGTGTGCAGCACCGGAGCAAGCTGAACTGCCGCTCTAGGCAAAGGATGATCACGCCGCCCTCAACCCGATAGTGAAAACTAAAGGGACCCATTAGTAAAGTGAGGACCGGGGGGTGTCGCGGTTGAAATTGAAGACCGGGGGGCTATTCGCGGATATAACTGAGGACACGGGTGGTGAGGGAGGTGTCGTTGACGCCGCCCTCTCTATTCTGCCACCCTAGGTCGCCTCTATGGAAGCGCCGGCCCTGTGTGTGTGTGTGTGTGTGTGTGTGTGTGTGTGTGTGTATTTGTGTGTGTGTGTGTGTGTGCGTGTGTGTGTGTGTGTGTGCGTGTGTGTGTGTGTGTGTGTGTGTGTGTGTGTGTGTGTGTGTGTGTGTGTAAAAAGAGCAGGTAGACTGTGACGGGCTAGGAGATCTCCTCGCCAGTTCTTGGACTTTTTGCTCAATAAAATATTTAGTCGTCTGTATTTACATTCACCCACTGGCAGCCAAAATCCACTATGAAGCGTGTATGCAGTGTGACAACTTTTATATTGTTGATTAGCAGCTGGGCATTTCACTCTGTCTCGCGGTGAAGCTTGTCAGTGTCGACCAATCACAACAGGCTGTCATCGGTCCAATCAGCGCAGATTAGCTTCGCGCTGAGGAGGGGTTTGGGAACAAATGAATCGTGAATGATTCATATGGGAGTTGCTGGAATAATTAGGTAAAACTAAATGCAGATTATAAGACCATGAAAGTGTTTTTTGACCTTGCATGCATATTAGACTGTTGTTGGAGACCCTTAAAGGGCACATCTCTTTTTTCATATTTAATATAAGTCTTTTGTGTCCCCAGAATGTGTCTGTAAAGTTTCAGCTCAAAACACCCATCAGATTATTTATTATAGCTGTTTGAAGTGTCTATATTTGTCACGGATTGGCCAGGCTCTTCCACCAGCATCACGCAAAGATCACCATCACCTGAGTATTAACCACACACAGCTGCACCCAATCACTTAGTCACTATATAAGCACACACCTCACTTCACTCAGGGTCCGGTCTCGTTCCTACGAAGCGGACTCTGAGTGAACACCTCCTGGTAATCACTAACATCTTAGATCTCAGTGTATTGTACTTATCTGCTCTCTGTCTCTCCTAGTTCGTCCAGTGTTCCCGGTGTCCTGTCTGCCTTGTGTTTATCGTCAGTCTGTCTTCCCCGCAAGCCCTCTGGTGTGTGCATTCGGTCCTCCTCAGTATCAGTCATCCAACCTGCCACAACGGATCGTCAGACCAACCTAACTCCACTCACTTCTCCTCCATTCTCCTTGTGTGCTCATTTACTGTTAAATAAACATCGTTGATAATTCACTCACCTCCGTTGTCCGTCTGCTTCCCATAACAGAAGACCGGACCAACTACAATCAACAGCATGAGCACTCACGATCCCATTCAGGAGTTGGTGGACTTGCTGAAGAGAGTCTTGTCACCATCTGCTCCACTTCCCGAAGCACCACCAGCACCGAGCACTTCTTCACCGTCCACCCACTCATCCAGTCCCATGGCTCGACCAGCGCCCTACTCTGGCGGGGCGGAGGAGTGCAATGGTTTTCTGTTACAATGTTCTCTAATATTCACCATGCAACCTGAGTTATATCCCACAGATCGGTCCAAAATCGCTTTCATCATCTCCCTTCTCTCTGGATCGGCTCTTCGGTGGGCAGAAACCATCTGGCAACAGTCTGGGCCGGTAACCAGCTCCATTCAAGCATTCGTCAAGTACTTTAAGGAGGTTTTCGGTCGCGCAGATGCAGAAGTAGCAGCTGGAGAACAGTTATACCATCTCAAACAGGGAGCCATGTCCACTCAGGATTATGCGCTCCGGTTCCGTACTCTGGCTGCTGCTAGCGGATGGAATGAGCGATCTCTCCTCACCACCTACCGGCTCGGACTGGAGCCCAGCCTCCGACTACAGCTAGCAGCCCTCGACGATACCATGGGGTTGGAGAAATTCATCCAACAATCCCTCCGCTGTTCAGATCGTCTGAGGGTCTACCAGCACGATCTTCCACCTGCACCCCAAGCACTCCTCCGTTCGCCAGAGCCAGCAGTCCCTCCAGAACCAGAACCAATGATCGTGGAATCTGGTAGACTCACCATCACTGAGCGACAGAGGAGGCTGACCCGGGGTTTATGTATGTACTGTGGTGCCGACGGACATGTCAGGCTGGACTGTCCCATTCGTCCAGCACGTCCCTTGGTGAGTGTATTCAGTTCTCCCATTGAAAAAATGCATCCTCTCACCACCAATGTCCAGTTAACTACCCCTTCTGTATCTGTTTCAGTCACGGCCCTCATCGACTCCGGGTCAGCTGGAAATTTCATCTCGTTCGCCCTCTGTCGCCAGCTCCAACTTAACACCGAAGCCTCGACGCACGTCTACCAGATCCAACCCATAACCAACGCAATCCATTCCCAGGCACGTATCCATCGCAAATGTGAACCTATCAATCTCCAAGTGGGATTGCTCCACAAGGAGGAGATCCAATTTCTGGTTCTGGAGGGTGCATCTATGGACATCATTCTAGGGCGCCCGTGGCTGGTGAAGCATGATCCCATCCTCTCTTGGGGCACAGGAGAGATAAGAAAATGGGGTGAAGACTGCAAAACCAGATGTTTTCCCGACCTACCTGTTCAACTTCAGAAACCCCTTACTATCTATGTCACGTCAGTTGAAAGTCCAGTAGATAAACGATCCATTCAAATCCCGAAGATATACTCCGCATATGAAGACGTTTTTTGCCCCAAGAGAGCTTCCCAGCTACCTCCACATCGGCCATGGGACTGCGCCATAGACCTGCTGCCAGACGCTCCTATGCCCAAAGGTAGGATCTACCCGTTGTCCCTTCCGGAAACTAAGGCCATGGAGGAGTATATTCAGGAAGCACTGAGTCAGGGGTATATCCGCCAGTCCACGTCACCCGCTGCCTCAAGCTTTTTCTTTGTGGCCAAGAAGGATGGAGGGCTGCGTCCTTGCATCGACTATCGAGTTCTGAATCAAGGAACAATAAAGTTCCGGTATCCCCTTCCTCTCGTCCCTGCGGCCCTGGAACAACTCCGATCAGCCAAGGTATTCACGAAGTTGGACCTCCGCAGCGCATACAATCTGGTTAGAATACGTGAGGGGGACGAGTGGAAGACGGCGTTTGTGACCCCTACAGGGCACTACGAATACCTGGTCATGCCCTATGGTCTGGTCAACGCCCCCTCCGTATTCCAGAACTTCATTCACGAAGTCCTCCGGGAGTTCCTCCATATCTCCGTCATAGTCTACATTGATGACATCCTGATTTACTCCCGGAGTGAGGCCGAACACCGCCACCACGTTGCGGAGGTCCTACAAACCCTCAGAGACCATCAATTGTACCTCAAGGCTGAAAAATACTCCTTCCACCTACCGTCTGTTCAGTTCTTGGGGTACATCATTGATCATGAAGGGGTTCGCATGGACGAGGGGAAGGTCACTGCCGTTGTCTCCTGGCCAAAACCAACAACTATTAAAGAACTCCAACGATTTCTAGGGTTTGCCAATTTCTATAGACGTTTCATCCACAACTACAGTCTCATTACCGCTCTGCTTACCAACCTACTCAAAAACCAACCCAAGAAACTCTCCTGGCCTCCCGAAGCCGACGCAGCCTTCCAAGCCCTCAAACAAGCCTTCACTCAAGCTCCACTCCTGACTCACCCAGATCCTGAAATCCCGTTCGTGGTCGAGGTAGATGCCTCGACAACTGGAGTAGGAGCCATCCTATCACAACATCATGGTACACCAGCCTTACTCCATCCATGCGCCTATTTCTCCAGGAAGCTCAGCCCGGCGGAGAGAAACTATGACATCGGAAATCGGGAGCTATTGGCTATAAAGCTTGCCCTGGAAGAATGGCGACACTGGCTGGAGGGAGCCAAACATCCTTTCCAGGTGATTACAGACCATAAAAATCTCCAGTACCTCAAAGAAGCCAAAAGACTCTGTCCTCGTCAGACCCGATGGTCCCTGTTCTTCTCCCGATTCCAATTCTCAATATCTTACCGACCTGGGTCAAAGAACATCCGAGCGGATGCACTGTCCCGAATTTATGATCAGCCAGAAATCATGGAGACCCCAGCCAGAATCCTTCCAGAACAGATCACGGTCTGTCCCATCACCTGGTCCGCTCCTACAGTCGTCGCCACTCCCGAATCCAGGACTCCGCCGGGCTGTCCCCCCAATCGTCGTTTCATTCCTGAAAACCAACGGGTAGATCTGATTCATTCCACCCATACATCTTTGGGCACAGGGCATCCCGGGGCCAACAACACCCTCTCGCTGCTATCCCAACGCTTTTGGTGGCCGCACATGGCGAGGGATGTGAGGAGATACGTTCAAGGCTGTAGAGAGTGCGCTATGTCGAAGAGTCCTCGCCATCTACCTGCAGGTAAACTCCATCCCTTGCCCATCCCGAACCGCCCCTGGTCACACCTAGGAGTTGACTTCATGACAGATCTCCCATCATCTGAATGTAATACCTGCATTTTAGTCATTGTCGATCGATTTTCCAAATTCTGCCGTCTGATTCCCTTGAAGGGTCTGCCCACAGCCCTAGAAACCGCCGAAACTCTATTCAACCATGTCTTCCGATGCTTTGGGTTACCTGAGGATATAGTCTCGGACCGAGGACCCCAGTTCAGCTCCAGACTATGGAAAGCCTTCTTCAGACTCCTAGGTATGACCGTCAGCCTCTCGTCTGGCTATCATCCACAGACCAACGGCCAGACTGAGAGGAAGATCCAAGAAGTGGGGCGGTTCCTCAGAACATTCTGTCAAGGTCATCAAAACTCCTGGAGCCAGTTTCTGGGCTGGGCGGAATACGCCCAGAATTCCCTGCGGCAACCTACCACCGGACTTACGCCATTCCAGTGTATTCTGGGATTCCAACCTCCACTCTTTCCCTGGGATGGCGAACCTTCTGATGTCCCCGCAGTGGATTACTGGTTCCGGGAGAGCGAGAGGGTCTGGGACGATGCTCATCACCATCTCCAGAGGGCAGTTCGCAGAGCCAAGGAGGTCTCCGACAAGAGGAGGATTCCAGGTCCCAGCTATGCGCCGGGGCAGAAAGTTTGGCTCTCCACCAGAGACATCCGCTTGCGACTGCCCTCCCGAAAACTTAGTCCCAGGTTTGTTGGTCCCTTCACCATCCTGGAGCAGGTCAACCCAGTCACGTTTAAGTTACAGTTACCACCACAATATAGGATCCACCCCACATTCCACGTTTCACTCCTCAAACCCTTTCACGACCCTCTGATTCCCTCCACAGAGCCTGGCCATGAAGAGGAACCTCCTCCCCCACTGATGTCGGAAGTCGGATCCATCTACAAAGTCAAAGACATTCTACGGTCCCGACGTCGTGGTGGTCATCTGGAATATCTAGTCGACTGGGAGGGATACGGTCCGGAGGAAAGATCTTGGGTCCCCAGATCAGATATATTAGACCCCGCACTTATGGAGGAGTTCCACTCCAATCACCCCGAGTTTCCAGCACCTCGTGGACGTGGTAGACCACCACGGCGTCGGAGGTATAGGCCCTCAGGAGCGGGCCCTGGGGAGGGGGGTAATGTCACGGATTGGCCAGGCTCTTCCACCAGCATCACGCAAAGATCACCATCACCTGAGTATTAACCACACACAGCTGCACCCAATCACTTAGTCACTATATAAGCACACACCTCACTTCACTCAGGGTCCGGTCTCGTTCCTACGAAGCGGACTCTGAGTGAACACCTCCTGGTAATCACTAACATCTTAGATCTCAGTGTATTGTACTTATCTGCTCTCTGTCTCTCCTAGTTCGTCCAGTGTTCCCGGTGTCCTGTCTGCCTTGTGTTTATCGTCAGTCTGTCTTCCCCGCAAGCCCTCTGGTGTGTGCATTCGGTCCTCCTCAGTATCAGTCATCCAACCTGCCACAACGGATCGTCAGACCAACCTAACTCCACTCACTTCTCCTCCATTCTCCTTGTGTGCTCATTTACTGTTAAATAAACATCGTTGATAATTCACTCACCTCCGTTGTCCGTCTGCTTCCCATAACAATATTATAGCTGGAAAAAAGGTTTTGCTGTTTTTTTGTACTGGCCCTTTAAGGCTAGTCCTCCCCGCCCACCGTTCCCAGGTGCCTGTCAGCAACCGCCGCCCTCGGCTGCCTCAGGAAGCAGATCTCACGTAACGTGTGTGAGAAATACTACAGTAAGAACTTTAACAATCAGTATTTGATGCATTTTTTTGTAAATTTGCAACAATGAGTCACACACAATGTCATTACAAAGTTCACGCACACACACAGCAAGGACACAAACACATAGCGCACACACATACACACACACACACACACACACACACAAATGTAGCGCAGACATACACACACACACATAGCTCAGACACACAGAGAGAGAGAGAGACAGACAGCGCGTTAAGCTTTGCACTCGTTTTGCACGCATATGTGACATGATACTGGTAATATCCACTACTGTATGGATATCTCTTTTATTAATGTACAAAATAAACCTGATTTAACATCCAAAAAAACGCGATTGAAGCATCTTCCTTTATAATTGTTCTGACACGCGGCTGTGCTGATGAAGTGAATCTGAAGTGAATCGCTGTAATTCATTACACACATGCTCTGTTTTAAAACATTATAAACTTGTGAAACTCACTCTTGATCACATTTGATGATGATTGATGATCCTAGTGAACAGAACACACCTTTTATTCCCGGTTGCTTTGCGCTCGTCCTCTCTTGATGATATGATTATACACGTGACTACCGGACATGTTAATGCGCGCAGCTGTCAATCAATATTGGTGTGCGGGGGGACCACACTCCTACGTAAAGTTGCGGTCGATCTGAAAACCGCTCCAATTGGTCCACCGTTTTTATGTTGTTAAATTTGAAAAAAAAGTACTGGGTGTGTTTATTTTACCCCAATATAACGGTTTATACACTATACTTACACACATTTCTGTCCAAACAGCTTAAAAAGTAGATTTTTCACCATAGGTGCGCTTTAAAACCAAAATATGACCCTATTTCATGTATAATAGGGGCTCTTTAATGACAGATTTATGACAAGTTATGTCTTGGAATTGTCAAGTTGTCATGACAAAGATGAAGACCAGTTGTGATTTATGTCAAGTTGTCCTAATGTCATCTTTGCATTTAAAATGTCATTAAAACTGAGCTAATGACACTTCGTAATAGTTGTTACAAGCATGCATAAAATCTCATTCACATTCATGTCATGATTATAAAGGTTTAATGACCGTCTTATAAACACCCCTTCAAGTGTCACCAATACAATTTTAATGGTAAATTTAGTAAGCAATAATTCCTTTTTTGAAGTAACTAACCCAACATGAATCAGGTATTGCTGATTTGTTCATCAGTACTCCTATTCACCATTACAGAAGCCCATGCAGTCAGTTTACTTCCACCCAACTTCTTTTCAACTTGCTAATTTAACATAATCTATATACTGATCTGAACTTGTTGGCATTGAATTATGTAGTTCAGAGAATTGCATTTTTTTACACTGGAGTGTTTGTTGTTTGCTCGAGGCATTATAGTGATTGGACATTTTATTGATCATCTGTCCACGTCTCACACACATTCATCTCACAAAAAACATTACTAAACAAATTTGAACAGTGCAAGTAGGGTGAACCACTGACAGTAAACTGCTTTTTGGTTTCCAAAGTACTGTTTGATTTGCACTTATATATATTTAAAACAAATTACTGTCTGAGTATCTGATATTAGGCATGGACATGACATTACAATTATGATTTCATATATTTTAAAGTGCACTGTGAGCATTTATTAGTACCATTTCTGTGACATCAGACTTACAAAAAGATTGATTGAAGGCAACAGGTTAGACACATTTGACATTTTCTGTTGTCCTTCATTGATACACTCATCAGTCCAGGTCTATCAGGCTGGGGACTTTGTCTCTAGGGGGTCCACATATCATAATCTTCTGACTTATAACTGTAATTATTTTAGGTCCAGTACGATGAAGCGATCGCATCAAACATGGCATTAAAATCTTGTTTTTACACAGTAGAACAACAATTGTGATCTCAAACAAATGTGAAAAGTCATAAAAGTTTTAAATAAAACACTATCAAAAATGCAATAAGTGGCCCAAAATATTGACAAGGTGAATTAACATTATTATTATTTTGTCCTTTGATTAGAATTCAAAAAATATAATGATAACAAAGACACTGCCGAGAGCGACATTTAGATGAATTTGTAAATATATGCACTGCTATTAATTCTTTTATTATTAAAATGCCAAATGCACATTAAATGTCTTCCTAAATCATCTTTGAATTTATGAAACTGATCTGAGATCAGGTAAAATCTATAGACACTATCTACATGACAGCTATATAGACAGCTATATACACTCACTTTCCAGTGGTTTACAGAGATCATCGCCCTTCCAGAGAACAGTTAAAATTTTGCTACCAGGACAATTTCCACTCAGATAATTTTCATGGTTGCATTTGCACATTCATTAGGAACTCTGAATTAACATGTGCTGGTCAACAGCAACATCAAGCAGCAATTCAATAAAGTCAACAACTAGAGGAAACTCTGATCAAAGTTGTATTGTCTTTGTTTTTTGATTCAATGCCTCCATGATAATGGAGATGGAACATACTGTATGTGAGCTATGCTACTGAAAGAGCAAAAAGGAAGACTAAATCACTTATAACATCTTACGTTGCTGCATATCATCAAGGCTGATGACAGAAAATCACCACAGAAAAAAAAACAGGTAAATTATGCTAACATTATCTTTCTGTATGTGTACGTCCCTTAATTCTTTAAAATTATATGCCAGTGTGTGTTATGGTTATATGGTTATTTAGCTATTCTCTACCCCAAACAAACAAAACAGAGTACATATGCCAGTAGTTCTAGGAACTATGTGGAAGTCCATATAAATCAGAAGAGTCAGGGGCATGCGCCTTAATGTCTTCTTTTTTGATTTCTTGGTAAGAATTTGAGTCTTTCATATTAAAAAAAAACCCAACCCAGGCTCATTCTGAAAACGTACGGCTATTTACATTTCTGGACATCGCCAAAAATGACCCAGAAGCAATTTTTTTGCAGTTTTTGCTTTCGTGAATGCACCAGAGGTCGCTGTGTACGCCGTTACAGAATTCAAATTTCTCTCGCGAGTGCCATTTGTGCCTGCTACTCTTGCATAAATCCACCAGAGGCCGCTGTCGACTGAGTGACTAACAGATCGACTGACCCACCCTCCTCCTTCCCTTAACCCAACCAATAGTGTTTTCAAAAGCACGATTGACCAGCGCCCAGCCACTTCCCTAAACCCAACCGACAGTTTTAAAAAGCATTTCCAGAAAAAGAAAAACCCTTGCCTGATTTTTTTACCTGTTATTTACTGGTTTATTTTATTTTTTGGCTTCTGTTATTGTCTTACCCGCTCTCTGGAACCGTTCTTCAACTCAAACCTCGTCACTGTGGTCAACTCCTCTCTGCATCTCAAGTCCGCTGACATACATGGCAAGAAAAAAACTGGTAACAGCAGACCATAGAGTAAGCGGTCAGCTGGTAAGCATGAAAAAAACGGCGTCATACAAACATAGCGTATATTTTAAAGAAAATGCAGCCATAAGTACTTGTGGCTACGTAATTATTGATCTCCTGAAATTGGGCTACGTTTTCAGAATGAGCCTTCAGAATGAGTCTTCAGACTTTCATATAGGAACTGAGGAGATAGTTCAATGAAATGAAGTAAATTAAAACACAACTTGACAAAACATTTAACATGTATTTTTGGTCCAAACAAAAGTGTAAACATGAGCACTGCTCTCATTGTGTCATTGCTGAATCAAGAATGCATTTTATCAACTAACTAAATAACTAAATATCTTCAAAAGAGAACATCTGATAGATGACATTTTAGATTAGGCGACAATTGGCTATTCTGCATAACAGATGTTGCGGGGGGCCCATGGTTTCCATCGCCATATAAATTTTTCTCCATCACATTTGTCATATTTAGTGTGCTTGACTAGACAAATGAAATGCTGCAATCTCAAGACCTTTGTCTGGGATGTTACAGCACTTTGCTCTTTCGAATGGGAGAGAGTAAGACTCAGCTAATGCTCATGTCACTGTGCCAGTCTAAGACGCAGCAGGAGCTAAAAATGGACAGATAAGCAAGGGGGTGGGGAAAGACGCAAAAAAAGAGAAAGCTAGAGAGAGGTCCCCTGCTTCTACACCATCCTGTTTTCACAGATTAGCTTTTTATTGATCTACCTCTCACCTGCTCCCTCTCTCAATTTCTCCCGTACACGCAGACAGGCTCTCTTTGAGCGCTGCTACCTACCGGAGGCAGTGGCCCTGCATTTTTAACACCTACACGCACTCACACACACATATGCTAACAGATTTTTCCTTTTCATCTGTGTGTATTCCTCTCTGCCAGGGCCTTTGTGAGTAGAGAGACTCTAAGAATAGCAGTCAGTCAGATGAACACCTCAGAAACGTCTGCTTCCAAAGGAGTTCCGCTGCGCATGTTTGTGTTTGTGTGTATGTGTGTGTGTGTGTGTGTGTGCGCATGTGTCTCAGGAGTAAGAGAGACAGCAGAGAAATGAGAACAGACAGCTTTACACGCACCAGTCTCCTTGCATTATATTTGGATAGTAACAACACACATAAAAACGCACACATTCGCTCAAACACACACACACACACACACACAAACACACACACAATGACAGCTTGCAGTTTGGAACCTCCGTTCTATGTCCTGGTTGGTGGGAAGGGGTTGCGTTTCCATAGTAACAGAAAAAGGGAGCTCCCCAGGCCCCTCCTATGTCACAAATGATGCGGGTTTACCACGTACAAAAACGTGCAAATGTTTTCTTGTTGATATCCCCAAAAAAGAATGCAAATGACATTTATGTGGGTATTGCAAAGTTGTGTATACATGAACGCTAAAGCGTATTCTTCGAAATGTCAAGAAGAACTTGATAAAAGGGTCAGGCGACGCAGAAACTTCCAGCTGATTTCCTGTGACAAGATACGGGTCACTTCCTGTTCTGAAGTTGGGTAAAAATGTCTGATTCTGGGATGAGTCACACAGCACTTGCCCTTTATTAAACATACACACAACAACTTACAGCTTATGAGTTACCTACTGAAGCCGCGCTGGGTTGATAACCTTGCCTAAGCTGATTTGCTGGTCTGGTTATCTGGTTTAAGCTGGTCTACATCTAGTCTAGATGTTTTCTAAGCTAATAAGAGCTGAGAAAATAAATTCATCCGTGGATTTTTTTGTGCTAGTGGTTTGTGGGTGTGTACTCCGTGTTTCCTAGGGCATTTCTAAGGTATTGGAAGCTGGTGTTCGTGGTTTTGGAGGGTTCAAAGGTGTTGGTGGTTGTTCTAATATTGCCTGGGGTTTACAGGTGTTTTGAGTGGTTGCTATAGGGCAGGGGTCGGGAACCTTATTTCAGATTTTTTTGGCAAATGCATTTTTTTAAAGAGCCATTGGGGATATATATATATATATATATATATATATATATAAGGCATCACATGTTGAGCAAGTCCATGTATTAAGAAAGGATAATTTATATAATTTTTTTCTTTTCGCCATCAACACTCATGAATGTTGTTTGAATTTAAGTGCGCAAGGTTACCATAGTTAGTTGTTGTCGCGTTTCAAGTTAATTCACAGCGCTGCACACGGTTGAAACGTCTTTTTATTTTGCTGTAAAAATATACAATAAAAAGGTTATTTTAATTGCATTTTCAATAGGAAACTGATTTTAAATTGACAGTTTTAATTTTTTATTGAAGTTAGACAGCTGGAGAGCCACATATTTTTGGTCAAAAAGCTACATGTGGCTCCCGAGCCATAGGTTCCCTACCCCTGCAATAGGGTTTCTAGAGGGTTGGTGGATGTTAGGATATTGCTTGGGGTTTGATAGTTGTTAAAGAAGTTGCTAGGGTGTAGTTTTCATAATTATTTGGCAATGTTAAAGGTTTTTAATGTGTTTTAGAGTTGCTACTAGTCCATTTTTGTGAGTTTCTATTATTAAGGCATTTTAGGGGATTATCTGAGTGGTTGCTAAGACATTTTTTGGGCATTTATGATTGGTAGTGTTAGTGGTTTGCTAACATATTGATAGGGGGTTGATAGGGCATTTCTAAGGTATTGTTATCTGTTATAATACATTGCTATGGGTTTGGTAGTATGTTGTCAAGGTTGTTAGGGCCTTTGCTAGTCTGTTCAAGTGGTCAAAAGTGCAAGGGTATTAATTGGCTGTTGATGTTTGCTGGAGCAATGCTTGGAGATTAGCTGTGTGTTTTCAGAGGTTCTAGGATGTTGATATTCAACAAAGGCTCATTCTGAAAATGTAGCCCTATGTACGTTTCTGGAGATCGCGAATTATGTAGCCAGAAGTATGTATGGCTGCATTTCGCTTTTAAAATGAATGCTACAGGGCGGTATGACAATATAAATGTATGCTCAAATATAAATGTAAAAATAATATTATTGCATATCTGTATAGGTAGTTTGGTTTTCAAAGATTAACTTATGTTAGCTCTGTTTTGATTGTTTTAATAGTTAAAAGGATAGTTCACACAAAAATTTAGTTGTCATCAATAACTCTTCCTTCATTTGTTTAATTTATCTCTTCTGTTGAACACAAAATAATATATTTTGAAGAAACCTGTAACAATTTACTTCAGCAGTTCATTTGTTTTTCCTATTATGTAAGTCAATGGTTACAGGTTTACAGCTTTCTTCAAAATATCATCTTTTGTGTTTAGCTGTGGAAAAAATCTCCTAAAGATTTGGAACTATGTGAACTTTACTACGTATTCAGCTATAACCATGCTAATGCGAAACACAAAGGCAATGACACCTGAGTGTTTCCTAAGTGTTTAGGAAAATGGGAAAAAGGAAAAATTTAAAAATTAAGTCAAGTGCAAGCCAGAGATAATGACCTAGTAACTAGTGCTTGGGTTAATGTTCACAAAACTGGAACACTTTACATTTGCAGAAAATAATTACCAATTTATTGCAATTGTTTGAATAATAATAATTATATATATACAATAGAAAATATATAACATTTGAATGAATATTTAAAAATTTAATAGATTACATGTATTTAGTTTCAACACACAGTTTAACATTTTGATTTGTATTGTAAGTTTGCAGATGTACCTCCAGGTTGCATTGCTGATCATATTATTTCAATTCTTCTTCACTACAGGTACTGTCAGACAGAATCCACTCACTCTCCTCATTGAGCGTAAAACATAAATATTTCTGTGAAATTCAGTCTACAGTAAGTCTAGCATCTAAAGAACTTTCCACTGCTTTTAACTCGACCAGCAACTTGTTCAAGCACTTGAACAGAAAGCATTGTAGGACAATACTCATCACCAAGAAGGACACTGGCACCCAGAAACACAGTGGCCCAACTCTCCCTAAACAGGCTAAATTGGACTTTTGTGCAGGATCGGGAGTTAAGGTGTCTTCTGAATATGAAGAGAAGTGTAGCTGCTTATGGAGCTGTTCACATATCTCATCTTTTGCGCGCGGGATTTCCCAAGCTCCCCAGTTGAAAACCACGAGTCACGCGGCAAGAACTGACGGATAAGCTTTAGACTTTGTATGGAATATACATTTTTGTAGTCTAATTGCATCAGACAAACTCAGAACACCCACACTGTAGTGCTTTTGCATACTATGGATGTCAGTGGTTACAGGTATTCAGTTTTCTTCTAAATGTCTTCTTTTGAGTTAAAAAAAAAAAAAAAGACTAACAGGTTTGGAAGAAGTGAATGATGATAGAATTTATGCTTTGAGCGAACTCTTTAAGTCTTTTGAATATGTCAAGCTGCTGTGATCAATCCATTGTAATGTTTTTAGGGAATATTAAATTACTGAAAGAGCTGCAGTTTATTTTGTATTTTTATAGATATCTTTTATGTTTTAGAAGTAACTTCAAAGTAAAGTAATTGGTAATCTGATTTCTTTTTACATGAAGTTATCCATTACTAATCTATTTACTTTTTACTACTGTAATCTATTACTTTTTTAAAGTAACTTACTCAACACTGTATATTCCTTTACATTACTGGTCAAACGTTTGGGGTCAGGTGGTTATGTTTTTTTTTTTTTTTAAGAAAATTATTTGTTCATCAAGTCGGCATTTAAAAAATAAAAAAATACATATATCTTAAATTGTTAAATATTTATTACAATTGTAAATAACTGCTTTCTTATTGTATGTGGTGTCAAATGAAATGATTACTCCAGTCATTACTGCTTTTATTACTATTACCATTAATATTAATAATTATAATAATAATAATAAATATTATTTAGTTTATATTATTTATTGAGTGTTTCTGAAGGATCATGTGACTCTGAAGACTGGAGTAATGAAGCTGAATATTCCTCTGTAAAATCACTGGAATAAATGATTAAATTAAATGATAAACTACTTTTGAACAGTTTTTTTATAGTGCAATAACATTTCACAATTCTACAATGTGTTCTGTATTTTTGATTAAATAAATCCAGCCTCAGTGAGCAGGAGAAGGTTATATTAAAACATAAAAATCAGACTGACCCCAAACTTTGACCGGTTGTATGTGTGTGTGTGTGTGTGTGTGTGTGCGTGTGTGTGTGTGTGTGTGTGTGTGTGTGTGTGTGTGTGTGTGCGTGTGTGTTTGTGTGTGTGTGTGTGTGTGTGTGTGTGTGTGTGTGTGTGTGTGTGCGTGTGTGTGTGTGTGTGTGTGTGAGTGTGCATGTATGTATGTATATACTTAAACTTGTATGTATGTATATACGAAAACTTAAATGTACATTTACATGTATTTATGTGTGTATTATATCATATTTGCTTCAAATATATCTAACAATTATTTCTATTTTGTATTTTTCTGTTTGTATGTTGTAAAAATGTTTTCTAACTCTTTATTTGTTCACATTTTGTTCAATATTTGTTTTATCTGAATGTTATCTGCATGATTTAAAGTAAATTTTATTGTAATTTTTGTTGTGGGCCACATACTGTAAGGGCGAAACAACTCAGCCTTTCTAATCTTGAATACAAGGCCCATATCTGGGCCACATAAAACTGTATAACTTGGTTCAAGCTTGGTGGAGTTGTGGCACTACTTTGGTTCAGTTCTGGCTAAAAGGATGTGAGCCAGTTCTGGGCCGGGGAACACTAACTGATCTGGGCCACATCTTAGCTGTTGATTTAAGCCAGATCAGGGCCTAAAGGAAATTTGTTGACTGGGGCTCATCCACATTGATAGTATTTGGCAGGGCATTTCTTACAGTATGTGCTTGTGGTCAATGTTCATTGCTAAGGATGTTTTTAGAGACTGCTAGGGTATTTCTAGAGATTGCTCTAATATTAAGGCATTGTTGGAATAGGCTAAAATGTTTTGAAATGTTGCTAGTGTGTATCTGGTAACATTCGTCTTTAATTGTTATGGTATTTTAAGCATATGGCCATTAGGTCTTTGCCAGTGTTTTGAATGTCTGCTAGGGTGTTTGGTGCACTGTGTTTGTGGTTATTAGGACATTGGTAGTGGTTTTTCTAGCTTGTTCAAAAGGCTGCTAGGCAATTAATAGGTGGTTGCTATGATTTACTAGTGCATTGTTGTAACATTCTAATATGCTTTGAAAGGTTGCTAGTGTTTTTTTGAGGGTGTTCATGATTATTTTGGCAGTATTAGTGGTTTATTCAAGTGAAAGAGTAGCCTACTGATGAGTAGTTGGGTTATCGATAGTTTGTTATGACATTGGTAAAAGCTTGAAAGGGTGTATGATTTGTTTGAGGGCACTATTCTAAAGTGTTTATATAGGACCTTGGAGTTGCCCATCCACATTGGTAGTGTTTGTTAAGGCATTTCTCAAGTGCAGTGTAGCTATGGATTTAATGTGTTTTAGAGACTGCTAGGGTATTTGTAGAGTTTGCTCTGATAATAAGGCATTGTTGAAATAGGCTAATATGTTTTAAAATGTTGCTAGTGCGTATCTGGTAACATTCGTCTGTAATTATTATGGTATTTCAAGGATATGGTCACTAGGTCATTGCCAGTGTTTTGAAAGCTTGCTAGGGTACATTGTGTTTGTGGTTATTAGGGCATCGGTAGTGGTTTGCTAGCTTGTTCAAAAGGCTGCTAGGCAATTAATAGGTGGTTGCTATGATTTAGTAGGGCATTGCTAGAGTGTTGGTGGATGTTAGGGAATATAAGTCATTTCTAGGGTGCTTATTAGGACATCTCAGTCTGCCCAAGCTGGGTAGCCAGCTGGTCCCCAGTCTGACTAGCTGAAAAGTGAAACCCGCAGAAAGTAAAATCCACTGATGAATTAGCCTCTTCACTCTTATTTGCTGTGTTTAAGCACTTAAGAGCTGGTGGGTTTGCACTCTAGGGACGCATTTCACTGAGAGTGTTGATTTGTGTTATAACGTGTTTGCAGTCCCACATGAGACACCAACTAATCCTAGCTGAGAACATCAGAAACACGACCCGTAATCTTGCACTTTAGCCACCTACAAGCCACGGCTAAGGCAAACACTCCACCCACACTACAAGGACATTTAACACCCTACATCTTTTCCAAAGGGATGATGAATAGATTTAATCTTTGTAAATTCACAATTGTGTCGTTTGCTAATTCCCTTGCTCTGCACTGAGTCACTGTACACTCGCTATAATGATTTTTCTTTATTAGCTTGCAGCTTGTTCTCCACCTCCACTTTAGAGGATCTCAGATGGGTACTTTGAGACAAATTGTCAGACAACAGCAATTAAAAGTTTTTATTGGGTTCATCATTTTGTAATGATGGGAGATTGTTGCTTACAACTTTGTTATTACTGCATTCCCTTCAGTTCAGATTTGGGCTATCCCTATTTGATACTGCTGACTTTTCAGTATTTAAAGAAACAAAGTGGTGTTGTTAGCATTTTGTTTTGCAGGTGTTCAGTTATGGAGACAGAGGATCATATTTGTTTTGTACACACCCAACTGTGCAATAACTGGCTTAAAAGGTTCCTTTTATCAGGAAATCTAGGAACTTTGGCTTGATGATGCAGTTTATCTGTTTAATAGTTAACCATTAACTATGCCTATATCCATGGGTACACCTATCTTTGTATGACATAATACATTTACATCATCAGTGACAGCGGATGAGAAACTAATATGACTTTCCAAGAATAAACGTTTATCAACATCAAATGTCATTTTGTTGCAGTTTACAGGCAGCAATTTAGAGATTCACAACAATTTATACAACTTATATAGCTGGCACTATATTGTGTCATTTAAAAGCCAACAAAAGCCACGAAGGTATAAGGCACTAGAAATTTTTCATATTGGCTTACTATATCCTAAATGTTCTGAAGCCATTCTATAGTTTAATGTGAAGTACAGATGAATATTCACATGCTTAAATTCATGTTCATTTCAGCGCTTCCCTCCGCTTCGCCTGTCAATCATTCTCCATTCATTCACAATTCAAACTGTGTGCCATGTTTGTTTATGACAACATTACAAACTTTCTCCAAGACTATTTGTTCCTGTTAGTTTAAATAATCAGTGAAGAAATGCAATTAGTTTTGCATTAAATGGGTTAATTTTGACCTACAACGTGGAGTTCATTGCTGTTTCTAAATCATGTTGCACTGTGTCTGTTAGACCAGCAGATCGCATTCGCAACACTGGAGTAGAGAGGGTTATTACCTGCTCTTCAGACACAAAGTAGGCCTACCTGAAACTTTAAATTAGAAAAGGCTGAATAATACTTTGGACAGATCCTCAACGCACTGATTTCTTTCCTTTGTGCTGGTTTTGGAAGTGTCCGCAGAGACCAGAGTGTTGCGCACTGTGTCTCAGTGATGCATCAAGCGCTTCATTCATGCACACGGCTGCGCAGAAGCAGCATGCGCCGCTCAGTAAAATTATTAAATTACAATAAGTTTCTGTTCTCTCATCCTTCCGACTGAGTTTATTCTTCCGAGGGTAATACTTTAAGTGCTTTGAAAAGTTTGTAAAGCCTAGTTCATTGTGGCCAGAGTAGTTGATTTAATTAATAAATGTAAAACTGACGGACGCAATATACTGTAGATTGTCATTAACAGAAAACTATTTAGCCTAATATAGGCTGCTCTGTCACTATGAAAATTTCACTATAATTTTATTTATAATAATATTTTATTTAACAGACCTGTTTGTCAGTTTGTGCGCTGAAGCATAAGCGGACCTTGTTTTGAACTTCACCTCAAATATTCTTGTTTATTTTGTAGATAACTGATCAACAAAAAATACATTAAATAACCAACAAATTATACCAAACGAAATTCATTTCAAAAAGATAATTTTTCAGACAAAAAAAAAAAAATTTTCAGACATGCTTTCAGTTTCTCTGTCTCGTTTAGGCGATGGAATAAATGTTTATTAAGTAAAACTGGCCTCAGACAGTTTAGTAGTCTGCGTCAAACTGCAGAAAATATTAGGCTTTGCTAAAAGGCTGGTTATTTCACCAACGATTAGGGTCAATATTAAAAAAGGAAACATTTTATTATTATGAAAAAAAACAGCACAGTATCGGGATCAGCAAATTCTGTGAAAACATAGAACATAGAACACTTTACTGCATATACACTACCTGACAAAAGTCTTGTGGCCTATCCAAGTTTAAGGAATAACAAATAATAACTTGACTTCTAGTTGATCATTTGGAAAAAAAATGTACAGTATAGAATATAAAGTCATGGTGCAGTGGAAAAAGAATTAATATTGTGTATGACTCCTATCTTGGAGTACTGCATCCATACATCTCTGCAATGACTCAAATAACATTAGTAAACTAATCTGGAATGGCATAGAAAGCATTCTTGAAAATTCATACAGTTCATCAAGATTCTTTGGGTTCAACTTCAATGCCTTCTCCATCTTACTCCAGACATGCTCAATAATGTTCATGTCTGGTGACTGGGCTGGCCAACCTTAACCTCAATAACCTTCCTTGCTTTCAGGCTGAAGTATGAGAAGGAGCACTATCCTGTTGAAGAATTTGCCCTCCCCTGTGGTTTGTAATGTAATGGGCAGCACAAATGTCTTGATACCTCAAGGCTGTTGATGTTGCCATCCACTCTGCAGATCTCTCACATGCCCCCATACTGAATGTAACCCCAAACCATAATTCATCAGAAAAATCTACCTTCTGCCCCTTTTCCAAATGAGCAACTAAGTCAAGTTATGATTTGCTGCTTCTACAACTGCGATTGACAACAAGACTTTTGTCAGGTACTGTATACTCCATAAAATATACTCTTGCAGGATATTAAATTAAAACTACTTTCACTAAAAAGGCAGATCTTCTAGGTCTTCTATTCACTAATAACCCAATTTACAATAATGCAGTCGTATACATCTACCAAAACTTAACACATGACCATACTCATAACTTAACAACTAGACAGTTTTATACAGAATTTCAGTAGCATCTAATAGAACTGCTTGTGCCGTTGATGTTGACACATTTATTACAGGCCTAAAGCTATTCACTGACCTATTCTCCATAACACTCAGCAGTAGCCAGCAGCATCGGCAACACAGATAAAAGCCAAAGTCTGTACCTTTTGCACTCACATCTGAACTATTTATAAACTTATATATCTTACATAAACTAATATCCACTGACGGCATTTTCTGTATACTCCTAACAACAACTAAGGCAATTCTCATGACAGTGTTGAGAGTTTCCCTCATTATAGGGAAAAAAAGGAATGTGTACAGTGAGCATTCATATTTTCTTTTGTGTTCGTAATCACCTGTGTGCCAGGGAGTAAATTAATTCAGACAGGAGAACAAATGCTGAAAAAGCATTCTCTTAAAGCCAAATGAAAGAAAGGATGAAAAAAATGTAATCCCCAAAGAAATGGAAATTAATTTAATTCTTAGATCCTTTAGGTTTTCAATTAAAAAGACAAGTGAAAACCTGTCTGCAGTGGGATTTGGGATTAGAGACATCCTAATGGAGCGGTTGCTTTAAGCAGGAAGAAATCGTTGACTTATCGTCAATAAGAGACCACAGTCGCACATAATTGAGATGATAATGAAAGGGGCAGCGGAGGTGAAGATCTGCGAAAGACCACTTTGTCTACACTATTTCTTTTATAGATTTAACCTGAATAGCTTCACTGTGCTAATGCTTGAAGAGAGAATGAAAACTTAAGTTATACTCTGAGTGTAACAAATGTGTAAGCTTATTGACTAATGAAACTAACTACTCTAATTAGATAAAATAAGTCTATTTTTAAAAAAGGGTGAGTGGCTTCCTGTTTTAAATTTTGCTGCCACAGCATTAAGGAAAGCAAATCTATTACTATTCTTGAAGCAGTTTCTACAACATAGGCTCATTCTGAAAACATATATACTGTAGATTACTGGAGATTGCAAATTATTTAGCCAGAGGAATGTATGGCTGCATTTCATCTTTAAAGTGTAAGCAGGCAGTCAAGTTTACTACTTCTAATGACTTGCACCTGTTCCCCATCACCAAAGGACACTGTAAAGACCCACCTTCTCCTCTCAGTCGTCGACCGGTATTGAAGTCGGATGGTTGTCCTCATCTTTACTTCTTCGTCTTCTCCCTTTCTTCCATGGATGTTCCTTATGAGTCTTCGAGTCCTTCATACTGATCAAGGGAAGTGACTATTCTTATCTGATGTTTACTAGAAGATCTGCTATCTACTAGATGAACTGTGTGTCTGTGTACTCACCTGCTAAGTCTCCTATGAGCGAACTTCAAGTGAGATCGATAACATCTGATGTTGACACTTACATTGCTGTTACAGAAGATCAGTACAGCATTAATATCAACCCTCTGAATTCCCACTGTGATTAGTAACTTTGTTTTGAATAAAACTGTGAAAAGATAACCATCTCTGTCTTCCTTGTCTACCAGGATGACAACTCGATACTCGCGAGAGAAAATTGAGATCTCAAACAGCATACACAGCAGCCCCTGGTGGATTCGTGAAAACAAAACTTGCAAAAAAAAACGTAGCTCCTGGGATGTATTTGTCACTCTCCAAAAATGTATTTAAGGGTACGTCTTCAGAATGAGCCTGACTTGAGTTTCTAAGGTTAGTTGTTATCAGGAATTTTATATTGTGTTCATATGGTTGCTAATTGTTAGTAAATTGGTATGATGTTACAGGGTTTCAATGCTTTTTTGTGGGAATTGGTGGTGTTTTTTAAGTTGTTTGTTGGGTCGTTTCTATGGTGTAGTTCTATGATGTTTTTTGGGGCATGGCTATGGTATTGGTGGTTGTTAGGGGGTTCTGTTGTGTTGCCCGTTGGTGGGGCCCGTTTCAGAAAGGAGGTTAAGTGAAAACTCAGAGTATTTTAACCCTGAAATGAGAGAAATTCTGGGTTTTCCGTTTCAAAATGGCAGGTTTGTTAAACTCGAGAAAGCAGGGTAAGTCAAGCCTGTTTCTGAAAGAGAGGTAACTTTAACTCAGAGTCAGTTACTATGGTAACTTACTCTGTGAACCTAACCTGGTCAGAAGCAGGTTTTATTCTCTAAACTCTGAGTTTCTCTCGGTCTCCTCCCTTTTTTTTAAAGACGAAGCGGTATTTCTCGCCTTAACCTTAGGTTTCCACCTATCAATTTTAATGCTCATTTTGGATATGCGCATAAAAACAATTGATGAAAACGTCATGATGCACATAACTTTTTAAAAATCTGCATAAAAAAACAGGCGCATAACTGAGTAGGATAAACTTTTATTTGATAGAAAAGATGTGCCCAAACTGCTTTGGAAACACTTTTAACTGAACAAATTACAGTATATGCACCAAAAAAAAGGTTTGTTATAAGAGATCATATGATGATGAAAATATGTGTGAATGGACAAACCAGCAGGCTGAGCACACTGTAACATCTTAAATGTTGTTTTGGTCATTCATTCTAAAACGCCTTAACCATTTCAGTATTAATGTTATTATATTATTAATGACCTCCGGGGCATCTGGAGCATGTCAAGAGCGTCTGTTCTCCACGTCTCATGGCTTCAAACGCCCCTCTGTGTTCATTATGTGTCAACATTGTCTTCTGAGGTGCATTTATTATAAAGTACATTTATTAAATAAAGAAAAGATTGATGCAGCTTCTTCTACCGCAGCAAATTCTATTTTTACTGTTGATATTTTGCACCCGTTTAATCAGGAAGTGATGATTTTGTCTTTGACTCTTTGACTCGTTGGATGGAAACGCTGCTTTATTCGCACATCTTTTATGTGTTATTCCAGTTTTGCACATAAATTTAATTAATATATTTGGATGGAAACATAGCTATTGCCTACATTTCAGTCACACAAAGAACAAAGCCACGTATGAGAATGGCTTGTCCTTTTTTAATAAATAATTAGCTTAAATTCACTGACATGTACAGTAACTATTACAGTTTTTCAAGATTGCTAACACACTAAAATTAAATTTTCCCACAATTAGTAAAACCGTACACTCAAAAAGCAAAACACGAGGCTAGATCTGCACAACTGTAAGCTTATTGTCAGCTTCACACTTTTTGCAAAACATTACACACAGTGATATGCAAATCACTAAACACACTTGGATGCTTTTGACACAAAATTTTTCATAATGGAATTTCCTTGCAATTTCAAAGCAAAGGCCTTCAAATGAACACACACATGAACCATTGGTTGAACACAGCCATCAGGTGTGCACACACACTGCTGAAAAACTGTAGACACACCAATCAGCTGTAACCACAATAAAAAAAGCAACACATATTAACTTTTAGTCTTCAATAAACATGTTTACAGTAGTATAGCTATAAATATTAGTCTTAAGTTTTACAAGAGTTATACATATTAATCTCCAATAAATAAGTCAATGTTGCAGTATGGAAGAGGAAGCACGAAAGTGAGGAAGATTGGTAAACAGGAGACAGGGGATAAAATTGTTTTTTTACATTGAAATGTATACATCACCAGTAAGCTGTATAAATAAGCTTTACCTTGTTGTATGGTTTGTTAGGATAGGACAATATTTAGCTATCAGTCTATCACTGTTTGGTGAATACAGTATGTTCATGTACTTTATAGCAATATCTCTCAAACCCTGATTATACCAGTATTAGTCAGTTAAAAATGTTACAAATGTTAAAAATGTTGAGTGTTTAAGATTGATTACATCAGTGTGTAAATGAAGCAAACAGATTTATATTGCATGAGACGTGTGTGTTCTGTATGGTGTTAAAATTGTGTTTTGTTATAGTTTTGTAAAGTTTTGGATGAAGTGTTTCATTTTGCAAAAGTTCTGATGTGTTCTGCTGTTTGAGTGTGTGGATGTGGAAATTGTGTGTAGTGTTTTGACCATAGACTGTAAAATATATGGACGTAGTATCCATGACGTCACCCATAGGTTTCTGAACACTGCAAAAGAAGCTACAAGTAGGCGCGGTCAACCGTCGCCATTTTGGCAGAAAAGACTTTACTTTGGGAGAACGCTTAAAACTTTATTACCTGCGACTCGTTTGTGTTCTGACCACATGTGCTTGGCTGTACACTATATCAATAAAGTGTTTAGACTTTTAAAAAGTAATACATTGAGCCCCTAAACATTGTTCTTATGACGTTTTTCTACAGGAGGAAAACGCAAATTACTTCCAAACACTTCAGATATAGTGTGTGTTAGTAAATGCAAGACTATTTATGAACTCCAGCATAACACTGTATGACAACGCTTCAGATGACTGTTCTAGAGCCTACAGCTAATCAATCTGTCACATTCTGGAGTGCTTTACAGGTCTAAAGAAAAATATTAATGATAAATGATCTTAAATAAAACAAATACATTTATAGAGATGGTATATAAGTATATAACTTTACTCACATGGGAAACGGAGGCCACGTGAATGGTTTGTGAGCACAATTAAGTGCACACAGCATCCCATATCATCTGATAATTGTAAGAAATAAGTCCAAAAGGCAGCTGACTGTGTAAAGCCACATAAAACAACACAAAAATACGATGAATATGCCGAGATCAGTGGCTAATCTGCCGGATTCAGCTGAGGTGAAGTGACGGCGACCAGCAAGACCTAGCTGTCATTCAAGTGGAGCCAGGACTAGCGGAATTTTGATGAATTGCAGTTTCAGTTACTTCTGTATTGGCTTCCCAAGGGAGAGCGGGAGGTTGCCGCTTGGTTTTGACAAAGTAAGCCACAATTTCAAAATTGTGCTTAAGCAATCAGAAAAAAACTGTAATGGGATTATTATTCTTTCTAAAAACTATTGTTCTGCTTACATTCATAAATGTCATATCAACCTCTATTACTTGATCAATAAAAAAGGCAGACACACACAAGCGCACTTTTAAATCTATTAAAACGTGTATAAAAGTGGGAACTGTTTATGCTTAGTTCACTCTAATACTCAACTATCACTCTATATATCAATGAATCTCAGACACGCAGGTTTTCACTGTGCTTCCTTTACTTCACATGCATGCGCATAACAATGACGTCATACACTACAAACCATACATGGTCTGTCACATCCTCCCATCCTGCTGTCTATATACATAACATATTGTAACAGGAACGTGTCTACAAAATGTATAAACATTACACATTACATTACTTATTTTATTATACTTAAACATTTAAATCCTTTAAATTTAAAATTATGCATTAACTTGAGCAGCTGTTTTCCCACGCTAACTGTCTCTGTTTCCCTGATGCTTTTTAAAATATATGGTCATATTTGCTATAACTTTGCATGAGCACATCAAGTTCAGCTGGAGAAAGAAATGCTGATCTCTTTTGCAAGATCTTGCCATGGTCACATGGTCACAATATCTGCGCTCTATTAATAATGACTTTTATAGTCGCGGTGTGCGCGCTGAACTCTGAGTTGGTCTACTCAAAGTTGATTGACCTACCTCAGATCCGCTATTCTGAAACCGAAAACTTTAAGACGTTTTTAATCTCTCTGTAAATCAACCCAGAGTTCAAGTTTAAACTCTGAGTTGGTTGAACCGCCTTACTGAAACAGGCCCGTGATGTCCTTTTAGTAATTTGTTAGGATGTTTATATGGTGTTTTTTTTTTTTTTTTTGTAGTTCTTACCCAGGCATCCTAATGGGCCTGCTTGTTCTGAGTGGTTGTTAGAACATTTCTAGGGAATTGCTAGGGTGTTGGTGGTTGTTAAGGTGTCTCCATGTACATGTATCTTGTGGTTGTTGGGGTATTGCTAAGGTAGTTGCAGTGTGTTTTAAGTATTTTTTACATTTTTTCAATGATGTTGTTTGTTATATTCCTAGGAATTTGGTCATTTGCTCTGATTGGTTGGTTTCTAGCCTTGTGTGTGTCTGGGTGTGTTTAGTATGTGTTGGGCCATTGCTAGGGTATTGGTGCAGTGTTTTGAGCCATTTGTTAGATATAAAATATATAATATGGTGTTTTTGTTATCAAGACATCTCAATGGGTATTGCATGTTGCTAGGTTGTTTCTTGGGTATTGCTATGTTGTTAGTGGTTGTTAGGGGGTTTCTATGGATTTAATGGTTGCTAAAATTGCAGTAATTGGTAATTTGTAGTGTGTTGCTATGATGTTGTTATTTTTATAAAGTGTGTGCTTGTTAGATGCTACATTGTTTCTGGGGTGTTGATGGTCGTTATGGGATTATGGGTGCTTGATAGACATGCTGTCAGGGGGTTTTTGTTTGTGAGGGCATTACTAAGGGGATGGTAGTGTGTTTGGAATAATACCATTTGTAGAGTTATTTCTAGGAGGATGGAAAGTGTTTTAGTGGTTTCTATTGTGTTTGGACATAAACATAAATAGTGGTTTGGTACTTTTTATGGCATTTGGTTTTGCCAATTATTAAGGCACTACTATGGAGTTTGTTATGGTGTTCTATTCAATTTAATTCTAAGTGGTTTCTACAATGAGAATTTATATGCACGTCATGTTTTTAGCAAGTACGATGCAATCCTGCATGTTGGTCCTGAAACATCATTTTTGTTCAAAAATGTAATCCATACCTATTCCCTACCCCTAAACCCAACCATAACTGTATAATACTAGTTGGACAACAATCATGTAGAAGTGCATAAACCTAACCGTAAGCCTAAACTTAACATAAACTGAAAATGTATCCCTTAATTCTGATTGGCTGATTGGAAAAACAGATGTTAATCAAGGTTGGTGGCATTTCTACAGGTTAGATTGACACATTTTTTGTGTGTTTTATTAGAGTTTGAATGAGCGTTTGACAAAAGCCCCTTTCACACAGTGATACCGGAAAATATCTGGAAAATTTCCGGAACAACTTTACCGGTAAATTCATAAAAAAGGTGTTCACACAGGCACGGACGTTCCAAAATTTTTCCGGAATAGACCATTCACACATCCATTCCAAAATACTGGTGAATTCTGACATCATTAACTAGAAATGACCTGTAAATGGCAGCGCTTGTATTTGTAAACATAGAAGGGGTTGACCTTTTCTTGATGCTTTCACTTTTATTTAAAACTTTGGCATTCATGCAGCTGCTTTGTGAGACATTCAAAGGCAGAAGCACGAACCGCAGCTAAAAACATTTGACTACATTACAAATTATGTGGATGGATAAGTATTGTGAATGGCTTATATGAAAACATATGGAGGAACACTTTCAGATGTCGAGATGTTCATAGTATGTGTGTGTGCTGGCGCTCACCAGCTCCTTTACATGCACACGCATCAAGCAGGGCTTGAAAGTAAACAAACAGCGGTTTATCATAAGCAATTTATCAATAATTGTTTACACAGTTGGCATTAAGAAGGAACACAGAAATGTTAACTGACTAACATCTAGCAGCAAAATATGTCTGAAAAAATATTCAAAGGCTATTATTTTTATAAACTGCGTGAATGTGAATGCATCTGAATGTTCTGATTGGCTAAAGTAGATGGCTCACGTCAGCGCGTTCTAGACGTGAATGCGCTCTTATTGGCAATCTTCCTTCTGTGTTCACACAGCGCAGTAATGTTACAACTTATCTGGAAAATTGCCAGAACGAATTTATCGGTATTTTCAAAAAGGGCCTGTTCACACATACAGACCTTTCCAGAAAATTACCAGTAATTCTCCAGAAATGTCTGTATGTGTAAAAAGGGCTAATGTGTTCTGCGTAGTTGCTATGGTACAAAAAAGCCATTGGTGGTTGTCTACTACTATATAATATATATATATATACTAGATATTTTTGAGAAGCATTTTTAATATAATACCAATGCCAAATAACTGTCAAAAGTTTGTTCATAGCAAGCACCACTATCCAATCCCTGTTATATTTGGCTTTCCTGAGAGTTTGCAGTGTTTACAGTGGCATTGTGGCATTCTGTGTAATGTTGTGCTCCCTGCGGGGCTCTCAGAACTGATGAAGGGGTATTAGCATAATTAGCTAAATGTTAGCTGCTAGCTGGAATAACTCTGCTTGGCCAAAAAAACGAACTGTCCAGGCCAAAGGAATCTGACAAAATCTAGAAAAGACAAGTAGGGGGAGGGGAACAGGGAAATGACGACTGCATATGGAAAAGCTGAAGGAGAATTGCTGGAAAGACAGTAAAGCAGGAGTGAGTTATTAGAGTGATAAAATGAAGTCAGAGATAGAGATTATGGCAGTCAGCATGAGAGATGCCATCTGTACTCTGAATATGTGGAATTGGTTTGGGGTCTGGAATGTCAGAATAAAGTGTGGATATGGAATGACTCTGTTTGTACAGAGCTCGAGGGTTTGTGTAAGTGTGTGTGTGTCAGCTTGGGTTTTGGTTCAAAATCCCACAGGGATGCAGTAATCCGTGCATGGCTCCGAGATTTGAGTCTCTAAGCAAAGCTTTTTTCTCTATTTATAAATCTCTTAATCTGTACAAAGGGCCCTATGAGAGACATACACACATACACACACAAACCCAAGCAGACATGTGTGATTCTGTGTATGTGTAATACAAGTTTGTGAATAGATCAGTGTGTGTGTGTGTGAGCTGGACTCAATAAGAAATGAGGGTCATTTGAGTCACAGGTCCAGCTCAAAAGTGCAATCAATAATTGTGTGTGTGTGTATGTGTTTCCACTTGATGCTCAGAGACAAAAGCTGATACATAAAAGCAGAATCAAACTGACCTTTAGATGGATCATGACCATTTAATCTGTGACCTTTGAACTCAAACGTTAAAAAGAGAAGAAATTCTGAAATTTGGGCAAAATGTATAAAAATACAGAGCTTTTGAGAAGTTTTAAAATGTACATATTTAGTTTAAATTAATTAAAGGGCACCTAGGTTAGCCCTTTTTTCAGATTTAATATAAGTGTTTTGCATCTCCAGAATGTTTCTGTAAAGTTTCAGCTCAAAACACCCATCAGATTTTTCATTATACCTTTTGCAAGATTCTATTTAATAAATTTTTGCACTAGGGTGCTGTTTTGTCGTACTGCGCCTTTAAGGCTAGTCCTCCCCGCACACCGTTTCTACATGCCATTCTGTATGCCTTTATCTCCTCCTTCGGCTACGTCAGACAACAGACAGACATAAAGGAAGCAGATCTCACGTAGCGTTTGTGAGAAATACTACAGGAAGAACTTTACCAATGAGTATTTGTTGTGCAGTTGCATCGATGAGTCACACAAAGTTAACGCGCGCACACACACAGATACACACGCTCACACACACCGCAGCAGACACACACACTGTCAGAAAGCCTGCTTGAAAGTTTGTTGCATGTTTCTAGGGGGGCCAACTTGTATATGGGACCTCCTGTTATGTTCTCCATCATTATGTTCTCCTGCTGATGTTATGTTTTGTAATGTGTTCATCTAATACAAGTAAGTTTTAACCGGTGGCATCCAATACTTATGTAACATACATGCTGATACGTTTTCTGATGTCTCTATCGTCTATAATGTTCTGCTTTAGCGATTATTTGCGGCCGCGATTGCTGCGATAATTCTGCTGATTCATCGCCATTAGGCCAGAGCTATAAATAGCTGTTATGGATGGCTGATCAGCCTGCTCACCTATACGAACGGACATTTCTTAAACTGTTCTTGTTAATTAGACTATCACATTCATTCCAGACATTACTGTTTAGTATATTTGAATTTGATATGCACATTTGAGGATGAATGTTATTGTTGCAGTGTATTGTTTCAGTCAATGTTAATGACAATTCATAGTCAATAATAATTTGTAATTATTTCTTTTTTTGTCTTTCCTTTGTAGACCATTACACCTTATTCATTACTCATCATTACTCATTACCCATTACCCATCACAGAGCAATCTGATGCATATGTTGTAGAAAATAAATCTTTCAAACGTCAATACTTCTCCTGCTCTCCTGATTCTCTGATCGGAATCCGGTCGATATTTGGCCGCCTCAACCAGTGGAAATTTTACATGTAGTAAGGTTTACTACACACAGACAGAGCGCCCATTTAGCTTTGCACTCTTTTTGCACGCAAATGTGACAGGATACAGGTTAATCTCCACTGTTTTATGGATATCTATTATGTTAATGTACAAAATAAACCTGATTTAACGTCCACAAACCAGGATTGAAGCATCTACCTTTATAATTGTTCTGACACGCGGCTGTGCTGATGAAGTAAAGCTAAAGTAAATCGCTGTAATTCACTACACATGTGCACTGTTTTAAAACATTTTAAACATGTGAAACTTAAGCTGCGGTCACATTGGGTTTTTCCTCCCATAGACTTCCATTCATACGCATGCGAATGCGTTAAGTTTTGCAGTTCGCTGCGGTGCAAAGTTCAAGCTTGGTGAACTCTGACCTGCGAATTCGCCTCACTTGACTGCGTGAGACCAATCGAGGATCAAAACAGGACATCTCTGGACAGAAATTTAAAACATGGAGCAATCGCTCGCTTTGTTTAATGTCTAATCATCTTGTTTAATCCCGCCCCTTTTCGAAGCGCCATACGACAGAATTTCGCACACACAAAGCTAAGTGTGACCACAGCTTTACTCTTGATAATATTTGATGATGATTGATAATCCTAGCAAACTGAACAGACCTTTTATTCCCGGTTGCTTTGTGCATGTCTGGTCTTGTTGATATGATTATACACGTGACTACCGGGACATGTTAATACGTGCAGCTGTCAATCAATTCTGTGGGCAGGGGGACCGCACTCCTACGTAAAGTTGTGGTCGGTATGAAAACCGCTCGAATTGGTCCACTGTTATTATGTTACTAATTTGAAAAAAAAAAAGGACTGGGTGTGTTTATATCACCCCAATATGACGGTCTATACACCATACCTGCACATATGTCTGTTCAAACTGATTTTTCACCATAGGTGCCCTTTAAATTAGGTTAACTAGGGGGGTTAGGGTAATTAGGCAAGTTATTGTATAATGATGGTTTGTTCTGTAGACTATCGAAAAAAATTATAACTTAAACGGGATAATAATTTTGACCTTAAAATGGTTCATAAAAAATTTAAAACTTATTTTATTCTAGCCAAAATAAAACAAATAAGACTTTTTCCAGAAGAAGAAAAAATATTATCAGACATACTGTGAAAATTTCCTTGCTCTGTAAAACATCATTTGGGAAATATAAAAAAAAATAGAAAAGCATCATGTCAACACCACAGCCTACCTGTGTATTGTTGCTGACCATGTCAATCCCTTTATCACCACAGTGTACCCATCTTCTGATGGCTGTTCCAGCAGGATAACGCACCATGTCATAAAGCACAAATCATCTTAGACTGGTTACTTGAACATGACAATGAGTTCACGGTACTCAAATAGCCTCCATAGTCACCAGATCTTAATCCAATAGAGCACCTTTAGGATGTGGTGGGAAGGGAGACTCGCATCATGGATGTGCAGTCGAGAAAATCCAGTACTTTGTTGAATCTATGCCACAAAGAATTAAGGCAGTTATAAAGACAAAAGGGGGTCTAACCTGGTACTGGTAAGATGTACCTAATAAAGTTGCTGGTGAGCGTATATAGTCTCAATTGAAATAAGTCTCAATTGCAAAATATATTAAGACAAAAAAATTGAGTTATACTGTCACAACTGCATGATTAGAAGGTGCAATTATGAGAATATGTAAATTCTCATTTAAATTATCACTTAAAAATATATAAAGAATCACTATTGATTAAAACATTTTCTAATTATGAAGAATACACAATTGCAACAAAGTTATGAAATATTTTTCACAATAATGAGAAAAAAGTAGCAATTGACTACTATATAGATACAATTCTGAGTATATCCAATTCCAAGAAATAAACACAATATTGTCTATCAAGCAAGATATTGTAAAATATATATGCTGTTGAAAATGAACAATGTGAAAGTCCAATTGAGACAAAAAAAAAAACACAAATAAAGTTCAAATTACAAGTCAGTCACAGTTATAATAAATACATTCTTAATTACAAGGGAAGTTTTTGAATGTAACACAGTCACAATTACGAATAAATGTTGCAATTGCAAGATGTATGAAATCACAATGAAAAAATTTAGACAACACAGGTGCAATTACAAAAAAAATTAACATCATTATAATTTCATAATATTTTCCATAATAAAGGCTGCGATTTTAAATCTTTTCACAATTATTAGAAAGACAAGGCAAGGCAAGTTAATTTATATTGCACAATTCATACACAGTGGCAATTCAAAGTGCTTTACATAAACAGGAATAAAAGAGACAAGTAAAAGCAAAGAAAAACAAATAATAAAAATGATTTAAAAATCTGATAAAAACAGATAAAAAATTTTTAAAATAGGTTATAAAATAATGAAAAAGAAGAGAAAAACATAATAGTGCAATCTGTCGGACGAAGCACAGTGCTCATTCAGTTAAGGTACAGCTAAACAGATGTCTCGATTTGAATGTGCCTATTGTTGGAGCATATCTGATCATTTCTGAAAGCTGATTCCAGCAGCGGGGGCATAGTTGTAAAAAGCAAATTCACCCTGCTTTGACTGAACTCTTGGTACTTCTAGTTTATATTATCCTAAAGGTCAAACAACAAAAAATAAGGTCAAGAATCTTGGTGTGACTTTGGAGTCAGATCTGAGTTTCAATAGTCATGTCAAAGCAGTTAGTAAATCAGCATACTACCATCTCAAAAACATTGCAAGAATCAGATGAATAAGGGACTAAGCCAAAGGAAAATGAATAAATGAATGAATATATTGCAATTGCTGTTGCAATTATGACAAATATTGTTGTTTATTTCGTGGCATTGTTATTTCACTATAGCACCCAGAATGCAGTGCGGTGTTTACCGGAAATCCCCGGTTATGTTTTGTTATCTAAAACAGCGAAGTAAAAAGAAGAGCAGTAAAGCCAGTCTGTGTGTCATCTTATTCTTTATGCAACATTCATTATCCACACGAACATAACAAAGTGGCGACGAGGATTGAAACACTCACGCGTGTGTTATGACAACGCGGAAGTGAAGCAGCTTGAGTGAAGCGAGAGAAAAAAATTACGAGCCGGCTGCTTTTTCACGTCTTCTAAAGGGGGAGGGCCGACATCGATTCAGATAAGTGACGGAATTGATTGTTGATGACCGAAAGTTGAACTAATGGCAACAGTTTTCGGCAATATGTGTCCGTTTGATGAAAGCAATGAGCAGTGGAGTTCTTATACAGAACGATTTGAGTACTTTGTGGCAGCAAATTCAATTGCTGAAGATAAAGTGGTACCCACCTTTTTAAGTGTGATGGGTCCAAAGACATTCACACTACTGGGTAACCTCCTACAACCAGAGAAACAGGGGGAGAAAAGGTATGAGCAATTAGTAAACACTCTCAAAGCTCATTTCTCCCCAAAGCCATTAGTAATAGCAGAGATTCCTGTTACACCGACGAAATCAGCTAGAGGGAGAAACTGTTACAATGTTTGTGGCAGTGTTAAAAAAATTAGCTGAACATTGCGAATTTGGTGATACATTAAATGACACACTTCGGGACAGATTAGTGTGTGGACTTCGCTGTGAGGGAATTCAAAAAAAGGCTATTAACTGAGAGCAACCTGGCACTACAAAGAGCAATTGAACTGAGTGTGGCTATGTAATTGGCTGCTAAAGAAGCTCAGCAACTGAGCTCAAACAGCAAAGTGTATAAAATGGTCACGGAAAAACAAACAGAAAATAAAGGCCCATGTTTTCGTTGTGGAAAAACTGGACACACACCTTCCACGTGTTGGTTTAAGGACATGGAGTGCCGCAGCTGTAAAAAAAAAAAGGACACATAGAGCGTGCATGTAGTAATAAAACAGAAAAAGGAAAAATGCAGCATAAAACAACATTTAGAAGAAAACAAAAGAAACAAGTATTCACAGTTGACCAAGAGAACAAGAGGGATACAGACACATCAGATGATGAATTTTCTTTGCATGTGCTCACTGTGGCAGGAGGAACCAAGTCATACAAAGTTACAGTGCTGGTGGAAGGACAGCCATTGAAGATGGAGATTGACACTGGTGCTGCGGTGTAAAAAGACTGAAAGAGTACGGATTGAGAGTGCGGAAGGACAAATGTGAAATCTTCCAGTCTGCAGTTGAGTACCTAGGCAATGTCATTGATGCCTCTGGTCTGCATACGTCCCCATCAAAGGTTAAGGCCATAGTGGAGGCTCCAACACCTAAAAATGTCACCCAACTGCGTTCATTCCTCGGCTTGCTTAAATATTATGGCCGGTTCATTCCAAACATCGCTACTCTGTTGAAACCTTTGCACAAATTGTTGTGTCAGGAAAAATGCTGGAAGTGGACCGGCAAGTCAGGAGACTTTCCAAAGAGTGAAGGAGACTATGTTGTAGTCAGAAATCCTCACTCATTTTGATCCTTCACTGCAAATTCAGCTGGCTTGTGACGCTTCCCCATATGGTGTGGGAGCTGTCTTGTCCCACATCATGCCGAACGGTCAAGAAAAGCCAATCGCATTTGCTTCTAGAAGTCTGAGCAAAGCTGAAGCAAATTATGCTCAAATTGAACGTGAAGCATTGAGCATTGTGTTTGGAGTGCGAAGGTTCTACCAGTATATTTTCGGAAGGAAGTTTACTCTGCTGACTGATCATCGCCCACTGACTGCGATTTTTGGTCCTCATCATGGCATCCCATCTCTTGCTGCTAGTAGGATGCAAAGATGGGCTTTGTTATTATCTGCTCATACCTATGACATCAAGTACCGGAAGTCAGAATTGCACGGAAACGCAGACGGACTGTCCAGATTGCCTCTCACTGACCAAGTAAAAGAAACAAAAGTAGCTGAAATTTTCTACTTTAGCCAACTGGAAAGGACCCCAGTAACAGCTACACAAGTGCGCAAGGGCACACGTAATGATCCTGTCTTGTCCAAGGTCATGGATATTGTCATGACAGGAAAAGATGAGAACCATGACCTAGAGCTTAAACCATATCTTATTCGACGTCATGAAACAGCTGCATGCGGGACACTGTGGAATGATCCGGATGAAAGAGATCGCCAGGAGCTACTTCTGGTGGCCGGGAGTGGACCAAGAAATAGAAGAGAAGGCAAGAACATGTACGTCATGTCAAAGCATTCGCAACGTACCACAACTGGCATCGCTGCACCCCTGGGAATATCCAGAGAAACAGTGGCATCGCAATCATGCTGATTTTGCAGGTCCAGTTGAGGACAAAATGCTGCTGGTTGTCATTGATGCACACAGTAAGTGGCCTGAAGTAGCCATCATGAAATCTACTTCAGCAGAAAAGACCATTGAAAAGTTGGGGGAAATTTTCAGTAGTTTTGGACCACCAGTGCAGTTTGTTTCAGACAATGGATCCCAATTGATTTCGCATGAAATGGGCACATTTTTACTTGCAAATGGAGTACAAAATATCAAGTCATCACCCTACCATCCTGGAACAAATGGGCCTGCAGAAAGGTTCGTTCAAACCATGAAACATGCTTTGAAAGCTTCAATTGGACAAGGCACATTTCATCAACGCCTTCATAACTTCTTGCTGTGCTATCGCAGTACTCCGCACGCAATTACCAAAGTGTCACCAGCATATTTGTTGTTTAATCGAGAGCTCAGGACAAGCTTTGAGCTACTTAAACCAGCAACACTCAAAGAAACTGTCCTAAAACAACAACAAAATCAGGTACAGCGACAGAAACTGCGAGCCAAGGACAGATCCTTTTTGATTGCACCCGTCCAAAATGGGTTCCAGCTACTGTGGAAACCCAGACGGGTCCCGTGTCCTACAGGGTTAAAACTGCTGGTAATCTTCTATGGAGGAGACATACTGATCAGTTGCTGAGTGGAGCCAGTACATTCACTGACCTTCCTGAAGGTACCGACTTCTGTGATCAAGGTGGCAGCTCACCAGCTTCTGTGACTGTCACTACAGAGCCTAGCAAGATCTCAAATTCCCCACCTACTAAAAAACTGTCACCTCCTGTTGTTTCGACTGAAAATGGGAATCAAGTAAGCCGCCGGTATCCCATGAGGGAGCGGCGTCAACCTCAGCGTTTTTTGGATTATACTTAGTTAAGGGCTACCCTTACAGTATTTGCATTGGGGCAGAATAATCCCCTAAGGGTAAGCTTGGGTTTGAGGTAGTCCACCCTCATTCCCAGGGAATTAGTTGTGTTAATGTACCAAGGACATTAAGGCATTTAATCAAGAAGCGTTTTGAAAAAAAAATAATAATAATCTGTGTTCATAGAATGTAAAAAAAAAAAAAAAAAGTAAACTGAATGTTACTCATTCATTCTGCATGGTGCTAGTTCAAAGTAATACGTTGACCTTACAATTTAAGGGGAAGGAAATGTTGTATATTTCGTGGCATTGTTATTTCACTACAGCACCCAGAATGCAGTGTGGTGTTTACCGGAAATCCCCGGTTGTGTTTTGTTATCTAAAACAGCGAAGTAAAAAGAAGAGCAGTAAAGCCAGTCTGTGTGTCATCTTATTCTTTATGCAACGTTCATTATCCACACGGACATAACAAATATATTCAAAGTTAACAATCAATCTCAATAGCAAAATATAAAAAGAAAATAAATAAAAGTGCAATTTCAGTTATATGAAGATAAATGGTCGCAAATGCATGATACGAGAAATATTAAAAATTATAGTAAAATAAATGTTCATGAAACAGGGTGAACAGTGTAAAATTGTTTTGTGTGTAATCTGTGATACTTCAATAAATGATTCAAATAAAAAAGGATTATAAGTCAAGAACAGTGTAACAATATACATTAACAACAACAATAATGATGAAAATAATATAGTTATGGTAATAATAAAAAGAAAATAATAATGGTTGATTTTGTTATTATCACAAATTTTAAGATAAAACTGCATTTATTAAAAACTGTTGCTAAGATTTAGATATAGTCATACTGTGATATAAATAGTGACTTTGTGATATTTAAAGTCATACAGAAGTAAATTACAGTACCAAATTATTCTAGTGCTTTATCTGCTGCATATAAGAAGCAACTTTGCTCTAGCAAATGATTCTAGTATCTGCTGCACATGTGGCACGCATTTCCTTGGAAATCATTTCTTTAAAGAGCATAACTGTAAATGTAAATGTAATATAGGATGACACCCTGTCCATGGCTCATTGGAAACGTTGCCAGTGGGTTGGATTTCTCCATCAGTTTGCTAAGCCTGAATGAGCTGTTGCGTTTTTTTCTCTCTCTCTCTCTCTCTCTCTCTCTCTCTCTCTCTCTCTCTCTCTCTCTCTCTCTCTCTCTCTCTCTCTCTCTCTTTCTCTCTTTCTCTCCCACAGACTAAAAGCAGGACACATTTTGATCATTCTAAGCTAAAAATATCATTTTTTTCCAACCCTTTGCACATATTAGCTTATGCTATCAGCTCAATATGCGATTTGACTGTCTGACTGAACAGATTACTCATTTTACATAACCGTGTCAGAAGTTGTGAGATCAGTTGTATTGTCGAAGTAAAGAACAACAGGATATAATCTGTAAGCTCTCACTCATATACACATATATTCTGCGGAAATAAAGTGTGCACAAATATTCAGAACAAACACTCGATATAACTTCTGAAATGCAAACAATCTGCTCAGCCGTTCAGTTTCCACCAACATCATCTTGCTTTTATCTGTCTATCAGTTCTCTGCTTCACACAATGCTGCCAAACATCTTGACCTTGTGTTTACTAGAATCTGTCCCTCTCCTCCGGTCACTGTGACCCTGCTTCATGTTTTATCTCAGTCCCACACGCTCTCCCACTCACCACCTGCCCTTTCCATCCAGAGCCGAGAGAGAATTTCACAATCTCTCTTCATTCTTTCCAACCATTATCTCACTTCACTTCTATGACTGTGTGCGATTGTGGTTTGTAATAAATACTATGGATTGTAGTTGCTTTAGTTATTTTAATTATGATGGTCAATGATCACCACAGTCACATATAAGTTTATACTGCAACTCTATGTCAAGAATTTGGTCATGAGAGATATTCATTCATTATTTTCTTTTCAGCTTAGTCCCTTTAATAATCTGGGGTCAGACTTGTGGGGGAAACCGGAGCACCCAGAGGAAACTCATGCAAACACAGGGAGAACATGCAAACTCCACACAGAAATGCCAACTGAAATGTGACCTTCTTGCTGTGAGGCGATCGTGCTACCTACTGCGCCACCATGACACCCCATGAGAGATATTACAGTGCATAAAATGCTTTTGTTACTTAGAGTTTTTGCTTTGTTTCTAGTCCAAATATCTGAAAAGTCTTAAATCAAGCAGCATTTTGTTTAGAAAAGTACAAAATATTGTCTTGTTTTCAGAAATAAGTTTTTCCCTTAAAGCAAGCAATTTAATCTGCCAGTGAGGTAAACAAAATAATCTAGTTTTCACTTTGAATTAACAAAATTTCAGAAGAAGTCAAAGCCAACAATCATTCATTCATTTTCATCCACTTTTCCGGGGCCGGGTTACGGGGGCAGTAGTCTCAGGAGAGAACCCCAGATTTCCCTCTCGCCAGACACTTCCTCCAGCTCCTCCGGGGGTATCCTGAGGCGTTGCCAGGCCAGCCGAGAGACATAGTCCCTACATCATGTCCTGGGTCTTCCCCGAGGCCTCCTCATGGTGGGACATGCCTGGAACACCTCTCTAGGAAAACTTTCAAGAGGCATTTAATGCCCAAGCCACCTCTGAATCAGCCACCAGCTGATTTCTCTCCATGTGGAGGGGCAGAGGCTCTGCTCTGAGCTCCTCTTGGGTGACACGTTTGCCCTGCCACCATGTGAAGGAAACTCATTTAGGCCGCTTGTTTCAGAGATCTTGTCCTTTCGGTCATGACCCAAAGCTCATGACCATAGGTTAGAGTAGGAACGTAGGTTGACCGGTAAATCTAGAGCTTTGCCTTTCAGCTCAGCTCCTTTACCACAACAGACTGGTACATCAACCGCATTACTGCTGCCACTGCACCGATCCACCTGTCAATCTCACGGTCCACCCTTCCCTCACTCGTGATCAACCCCAAGATACTTGAACTCCTCCACCAAGGCCAACATAACAAACAAAATTTTAACATAAGTAATTAAATCTACCTAATCTAACGAATATTCAATTAATCTTTATTTCTATAGTGCTTTTACAATGTTGATTGTGTCAGAGAAGCTTAACATAGAAGTTCTAGTAAATTGAAACTGTCAGTCCAAAAAAAGAATAAATATAAGAATAAAAGAAAAGTAAAATACAAAAATACACTAACTTCCTTTCTATCCTTGAACAGGAGAAAAAAAAAGGTAGACAAAAGAAAAATGGCAACCAACTTTCTACTGCTTCCCACAAATAAACAAAATAAACAAACATTCAAACTAAGTAAATCTTGTTATCCACAACATATTAGGTGATGACTTACATATTTGAGTTAAACAGAATCTCTCTCACAAGAGGACTAAAGATCTTTACAGACATTCTGTCGGCACATTTGCACAGTACAATAAAAGCAAGATTTGTAACAAATAGACAACTGGACAACTTTTTTGGTTTGGTCAGTTTGCTTGGTAGCTCACATGGTAAAGCATTGTAACTGAGACAAAGAGCACTCCAGCATGAATCCTGTGAAACAGTTTCACAGAAGATCTCAAATTCCAGTTCCAAGTGTGTTCAATTCAAAGGGTATTAACATGCAGGAGATGGGATTATGATTAAATAACCTTTCACACTTCTGTAATAATTTAAGACACTGCAAACAGTGGCATAGCCAGGGCTGCCAACTCTTAAGCATTCGGCGTGAGACTCATGCAATTGAAAGTATTATCACACCACACATCCACTTTCTCACGCATGCCCATCTCAAATATATATTTTAGGGAAAAGGGAAACATTCTTATTCCAAGCTACAACCAAATGCTGGCAGCCCTGGGTATGCCACAAATCTTTTTTTATATTAAGTAATTTCAATTTCAGCCAATCTCAGCCAAGGTGTAGGGAACATGTCGATTTGAACACAGTTTCTTGAAAACAGGGCCTTAAAATGCATTCGTTAAGCCAAACAGCACAGTCAGTAACTGAAATTGTCAGCACGGATGATAACAGCCTTCTGAGCCTACTAGTTGGCGCAGAAGGCCGCTACTGGGCCCATATCTATCAGCTGATAACCACTGATAACACCCATTCAATCGAGTGAAAACATTCGAAGCAGGTGAATTGATTTACTGATTGGTTGGTGGGTGGGTGAGTGAGTTGATTGTTGGGTTTCGTGGGTGGGTGGGTCTGCTGGCTTGATTGTTTGGTTATTTATAACTCTGGATGTTGGAAAAGAATCATAGTACAACAATCCAGCAAAATTAGACCACTGAAAAGGATAACTGAGAAATGTCTTAGATTCCAGGCTGAAAAAAAAAATGCATGTTTCACCAACCTCAAGCTGAGAGCCACAGTAAAGTGTTGTGACTCCCTCCTGCTATCATTCAGAAGCCACATGCACCAATCTGTCCCTAGTGAAAGCCTAACCAAAATAAAAATGCTCCATTTCCGTACAGCAGTCAGTTCTTGGAATTCCAAGTGCCAAAGAGAGATTGCAGTGTTCTGTGAATGTGGACTTTGGCTATGTACTCCTTTCATCTGTCATTGGAGACCAATGTTCATATTTAAATAGTTAAGATAATGAACAATGGTTGGACATTTAGGTTCCAACCAAGTTAAACAGAGGGAGTCATTCGTGGCCTGATTCGTGACATTTTATATATGCACATTCCCTGTCTGCAAGTTTTCTTGAAACATATTTTGTATCTCTCAAAGTCTACTTTAAAATTTGAGATGTTAATAAAGGTTTGAATAACATCATAATCTGGAATGACTTAATGAGGGCAAGATTTTAGACTTAAACTAAACATAGTCTTGTATACAGTATGTGGTTGTGTTCAGGCATGATGAGAGCAGTAGGTGGTTCCCTCCATGAAGACCGATGGAAGAGCTGACATCCTCCCACCCACTCAAAGGACAACTTAAAGCAGTGCTATAGATGGTGAGAATTGATTGAATGAAGAGAACTAGCATCCCAAAACCAAAATATGAACTTTTTATAATCCAAAATAGAGACATTTCAAAATGTTCGTTTCTAAAGTGTTATGTTTACATGTTTTCAACAGCATCAGTAATTGCACTGCAAACGTCCTGCACTATCAAAAATGCTTCAATTCCTTCATATCATCCCAACATAAATCAATTAAGCAAACTTAATCGTGTTTACAAATTGAAGTGTATTTAACATAAAACAATTAAGTTGTCCCCCTAAAAAAACTTAGGAATTGTGTTGTTTTTTCGAGTGTGTGTGTGCGTGTGCGTGTGCGTGTGTGTGTGCGTGTGTGTGTGTGTGTGTGTGTGTGTGTGTGTGTGTGTGTGTCTGAAAATCTACATCTAAGCTGCTGAGGCTGGAATTGTGTGTGTGCAATTTTACTCGCACACACACACACACACACACACACACACACACACACACACACACACACACACACACACACACACACACACACACACACACACACACAATTCCAGCCTCAGCAGCTTAGATGTAGACTTTCAGACCACACACGCACTGCAATGTGAAACAGGCATTAATGTCCTCTTCTAGTGTACTTGGATGGGTTTATGTAGGTCTGCAATCAAAATATTCTCTGTGGTTCTCCTTGATTATGCCACCCTCAATCCAGAACTAATTCTTCTTCAGGAAGCAACTTCTAAAAATACAGCAAAAGACCAGAGCCTGAAGGGGATGCTGTCAGACGTGATGGCAGTCATAAGTAGGACCTCCTGATCCTGTATGTCCTACTTGGCAAAAAAACGATATGGCCCAGATGGTCACAAACTCATCTATTTAATGTAATATTGCAAGAGCCCCCTTGAGGCCTATCAGCTAATTATTTAAACAACATGATGATCTAATAGAGGTCAGACCCTTGTCAACCCTTGTCAAAAGGTGTGTATGAGGACCTCAGAAAGGCATTTCTTCAGAATGTTCTGTGTAAAATTAAAATTCACAAGGTTTATTTTGCTAGCGCATATAGTTATTCTTTACGTCAACAATTAATCTGTGCTTGTCAATCAATAGATTTTTTTGTATGTTTTGGTAATCTTTAATCAAAATCTGACCATTTGCTACCGCGTTTGGAGTGGCGGTCCTTTAGTTGACGTCAGTTTAACGGCTTGAGCCACAATAGTCTTAACCATGCCCCTCTTACTGTTTGCTACAAGGGAATGACGTGCAAAAAGAAAGCCTCGCCACCTGCTCAATATTCTGTTTTAGTTGGAAGTACATCAACATATTGAAATAAAAGTCTCAGCAACTTCTGGTTCACATAGATTTATATATTTGCAAAGCCATTTCAGTGTCAACAATAGACTGATTTCACGTGGCCACTATTTTAAATGCGAAAGCGAGGCTGCGTTGGAAAGAACAGCGTCACACAGTCACACAGGAACAGCGTCTGCGATGGCATATTGTTGTGTACCTGGCTGTATATCTTATCAGCGAAGAGAAAGTGACACAAATTTATAATTTCACCAATTTTCGAATGACTTGATGGTCTGTTCTAAATGGATAGTGAAAAGGGATATCGGACCTCATTTTCAGCTAAGTTAAGGGAAATGGCACAAGTTAGCTAACGTTTACTTTCCCAAACACACATTTTAGATGCCATTTATCAAACTAAAGTTAATGAATAGATTCTTTCAATATATTAGACTTGTCACAATACTGAATTTTGGTACTGAAATAAAAAAACATCCATTTCCTGCTAACATTTAAGCACTGTTTATTGCGTTTTTAAAGACTGCTCATATTCACCAGCGTTCAACAGAAATGCCTGTGATTGGTTATGAAGGCATACCTGCCAACACTCCTGTTTTTCCCAGGAGTCTCCTGTATTTCAGACCCATCTCCCATATTGTTTTGTCTCCCGGAAAACTCCCGGAATTCCAAACCCCTCAACCCCCCCCCCTCCTCCTCCCCCTTTATACCCAGATCATTGTAGTGTGTTCAGAGGATTATAATGTATTAAAAAATTGTTGAACTGTCCTTTGGAGTTGGGGCTGTACCCAAACAGATCTAAATCGAATCACTTCTTATCTGAACGCGATTTGCATTAAAAAAAAATGTTTAAAGAAAAGAATAACCATCCAACACATTTTGTTGTTTTACCCACTTATATTTTATTTATTTACTTATTATTACTTCACATCTTTACCTCCCTGTTGGATACAAGTTATTTCTGAGTTCAGTTGTGAGCAGTGGATTGGTATATTAAATGTGATAGCTTGATAAAAATGTAAATCGATAGACTAATAAATCATGGATTCACAAGAGTTGTCTCTAACACTATCTATCTCATGTCCTGTGACAGGCTTCTGAACACAAAGAAATGCCCTATGAAGCTAGTTTATTCAAAATATTTAACACAATCACAGAAATGGATCCAACACCATCATCAAATTTGCAGATGACAATACAGTGATCTGTCTAATCAGCAACAATGATGAGGCTGCCTACAGGGAGATGATCCAGCATCTGGCCACTTGGTGCACAGACAATAATCTGCTCCTTGAAGGCTGGTTTATACTTCTGCATCAAGTAATCAGCATGACCCACGGCACATGCCTTGCACGTAGCAGTGCATTTATACTTCTGCGTGCCGTTTGTGTTGCTCTGCAATAACACGTCTGAAACACTAGCAGGCAGTGAGGTTTTTATATTCATCTGTGTCAAGTTTCTTTGCTGGTGTTTTTTTTTCGGAACACTTCCTTAATGTACAAGTAGCTAAAACTCGCTCATTCTGAGGCGGGAACCAGCGGACATGCAACAACTTTAATCATAAGGTAAACACAAAACAAAACTTTCCACCTGGAGCTCCTTCATGGGACTGCGTGGTGTTTGTGTTGCTCTGCAATAACACTTCCAAGCTGGCAGTGAGGTTTTTATGTTCCTCTGTGTCGAGTTTTTTCGTGGGTGTTTTGTTTTTTCTGAAAGCTACCTTAATGTACAAGTGGCTCAACCTCGCTCATTCTGAGGCAGGAACCGGCGGACATGCAACAACTATAATCATAATATAAACACAAAACAAAAGTCTCTATCTGGACTAAACACTTCTAAACACACTCGCTCCAACGGGTTCACTCGGCTCTCGGTCCCGCCCACACTCGTCAGCGATACCAAGCCGACCAATCACAGAGCTTGTGCTATGCGTCGTTGCGACATGTAGTTACATTTTTTGAGAGGTGTGGGTCAGCCACGGCGAGACCTATGCAACTGCGCGAAGTCTGCACCGAAGCATACGCGTGCGCCTGACGCAGAAGTACAAATTAACCTTAAGGTACTGCAGTGGGTGGTGAAAACTCCCAACGCATCACAGGGACCCAACTTCCAGCCATTGAGGACATCCAGAAGAAACACTGCGCTGAGCATGCAGTATTCTTAATGACACCTCTCACCCTGCTCATAGACATAGTTTTCTATCCTGTGCTTCAGGTTCTCACGGACAAAAACCAGCAGACTGAGGAAAAGCTTTTTCCCCAGAGCTGTCTCCCTTTTGAACGCTGCCTCCCACTGACTCTTTTGCCACCCTCCACCTTCATAGTTAATACAACCTGTATGTAATGTTCATAGTATATCCATCGGTAAAGATCACCATAGTTTTTCTATAAAGGCACTTCACAACTTATACCTATATCCTGCACTTGCTGTGATTGCACTCCTGGTTAGACCTAAACTGCATTTTGTTGCCTTGTACTTGTACATGTGTAATGACAATAAAGTTGAATCTAATCTAATCTTTATCAGGTCAGTTTAGAAAAATGGAAATTTGTTTGAAATAAGTCAAGACACAAGGCCAGTAATATCAAACCAAACACTTGTTTGAGGCACTGAGGGTTGGACTTCAAGCTTTTTTAATCCAAGTAGACCCATGAAGCCCTCTCCTATCCTTATGGCTGATATCTCCCACAGTCATAAATTTAGTTAAATTATCTAATGTGTTAAGAGATTGAAAGTAATAGCAATTTAAATGCATCCAATGAGGTCTGAATCATGTGGAGAAAGTTATTTATTTGGATTCCCAACTACAATTAAAATGCTTCCTGCCTCCAACTCTGCACATGGACACTCAAAAATCACACTGATCACATGACAGGTTAAAAAAAAATAGTTCCTAGAACTGAGATGAATAATAATAAATAGCTCTCTTGAAGTTCTCCTTGATAACTGCAAGGGCATAGAGATGATGATGGTGAAATCGCCGAAGCCTGGGGGAACGTTAGGCGAAGACAGATGTTAGGATACTTATGAAGATATTGGTCATTTAGTTCTCACTTTTCCTTAGTTAAACCTAAAAGCTAAGCTATAGGGAGTAAGAAATTCTGCAATTAACCAAAGCATCTAGACTGGTCAAGCACTATTATGGGATTGCAGAAGTATGTGGAGTCAAGGTTAAAAACCTGGCCTGGTAACTGGAAGGTTACTGGTTTGATTCCCATTAGAAATAGACAGGAGTTATCAACTGTGGCCTTGAACGAGACACTTAACCCTGGGTTTCTCTAGAGGTACTGTCCTGGTAATACGTCTCACCGTTTTATGGCTACAGAACATGACACTAATGGAAATAAATCCCACAGCTCTTGGTGGTAAGATGATAAATGAAGATACTATTTCATTTATTCTTCCTCAATGCCCTTGTGGTGGGATAAGCACAGTGAGTGTGACATATGGCCTCAGAGAGATATTTCATTTAAATAAAAGAAACATAAAATAAGAAAACTAAAGCCTCCAGAGGAAATCCCTCATCACCCCCTTCTAGCAAACATATCTGCCCTTCACAGGGCCTAGGGAAGTTGAGATCAAGAAGTTGCAGGACCAGGAGGAGAGCACATTTAGCTGCCAGACCTCATCCTAACCTGGACTTGTCAGGGCCTGGACAGAATACAGAGTCAGAAATTGCTCAAACAGAAAGTTTATTAATGAACAAATACAGCTGCCAGTCGTCGGAGATGATCGCAGGCTGGTTATATGGCCACAGAAAGTTTCTCCCTCTGGACCTGAGCCAAGGGGGGTCCAAAAGGATTTTAGGCAGGGAGTGGTCTCCAGTAGTGGTGCGGATGCTGGTGCTGGCGAGCAAGGAGATCAGGAGGTTGAACTCCACACAGCGGGGTGGCTGCGCAGGTAACAGGTATGGCAAAAGATGGTTACTTAAACAAGACTGGACTAGACTTAGACAAGGATTAATTGAAGGATGGATTTATAGTAAGCGAAGTCACACAGAGTGTACAGATAATCTAACACAATAATCTGGCAAACAGCTTCACAATAGGTCAAGTATATGTAAAGGAAATCAGATGAAAAGAGCTACAGGTGAGTAATGCATGCGCGCCAGCGCTGATTGTGAGAGGAAACAGCTGAGACAGAACAGACAGGATAGAGGAGCCCAGATAAAACCTGGCCCATGACAGGACTACACCCTTCTTACATTCTATAGCTGTGTCTGAAAGCTTACATAGTAAAAATGCTGGCTTCCATGCAATCCCTTCATCTCATCTGAACGCAAATCAATGACGTTAACTTAATGGTTTTTATCATTTTAGGTTGATTAAACAAAAACAATTAATTTGTCACCAAAACACTTAAGAAGTGTGTTGTTTCAGCTCATACTCATTAATTTTAATTTTCGGCTTAGTCCCTTTATTAATATGGGGTCGCCACAACAGAATGAACCACCAACTTTCAGCTCATATTAAGTATGTTACAGCAACAGCAAAAATAGCGTTTGAGTATAGGCTGCTGACTTGTTGCCTCGCTGTCCTATTAGGCACAACATTTGTGCACAAAGGCACCTCTTAAAACTAATTTAAGACAGATGTCTGAGACAACATAAAGGTTTAATCATGTACAACAAAACATTAAAAGACTGATTTGGCAATAACTACAGGTATATCTGCTTACAATACTAACTTCTCACTAGAAATGTCATAATATGTGCAAAATATTGGATAAAAACATTTACTAACACATAAATTGACACCCAAGTGGCATCAAGACGCCATCTTTATTTTATTTTTAGCTCATCTGCCTGAAACGGAACACACAGGTTTCTGGGATATCGAATACAGTGAAGGATACATCCACTGTGTGCTGCCTTTGAAATTCAGTCAGAAGAAGGTATCTCAGAAAACAGAAAGTGAAGACGAATTTTGATTTGGATGAGCCTTGATACCATCCTACCTTTAGGGGGCAGCATTTTTGAGTTTTCGAATTCAGTCTTCTACAGCCACACAATGTCCGATCTGCCTGAAAAAATTCACACTCCATGAGATTCCTCTCCTATGAGACATCTACATACCAATATTGAGTCACAGTCATAGCGCCAACTGCTGACAAAAAGTTTGGCATAATTCTGTGATTTTCTCAGGTTTTATATATATATATATATATATATATATATATATATATATATATATATATATATATATATATATATATATATATATATATATATACTGTATGTCAGCTTAAATTATTATTGTCCACTGTTCTCTGTCATCCTAAGGCAATCGGGTGATAAGCCTGGGTGTGAGGTCCCTTTCATCACTGCTTGTATTTTATTATGTTTGTATTTAAATCAAAATCCCTCTCTGAATCCCCAAACCCTCTCCTTGCTTTTTTACATACCTCTACAGCTCTCTAAAAATCCTATATAATTAAATTAGGTATATGTACACAGACTTTTAATTTTCAGTCAGCCAGCCCAAGTGCTTCCAGTAAACCCGTTACAAAATCGCCACGTTTAAGATCTGATTTCTTTACAGTCTGACGGAGATACGATATAAAGTGGGTATCAGACTGGACAAGAAGCACTGAATTAAATTCCATTTTTCTCCGTCATGTGTTTAAAATATGGAAATTAATATTACCCCAGTATTTTCAATGGAGTTTCTGTGCTAACCTGCCGCTACTGACGCCGCTTGTGTTGACACGGTCTTTCATCTTGTTTTATGCTTGAACAACTAAATGAACGCTTAAGTCTTTTAACTGAATATATTAAAAAAGAAAAGTAATCGAAATCGACCTTCAAAACCTATAATTGATAAAAAAAAATTCAGGTCAGTTTTTTTCAATTACTTTCCCTACCGCGTTTGGAGTCATATGACCCCGCTCTGTTAAGGCTTATTTAAATTTCTGCGTTGAACGCACGGGTGTGGTCCTGTGCAGCCCTCCAGTATGCGTTCACATACCCTCTCAAAAAAGTGTAACCGCACGTCGCACGTTTGCACTATGAAGAAGATTGGAAGCTGCACCAGAGATGCCTTGAGACGGCATACTTTCCAGCACAATAAAATTATATACATTTAAATATTTGTTTACAGAAGATTCAAGGAATGCACTACTTAAAATATTATTTACAGGATATACAGTACAAGAGTTATGTTATTTAGAAGGTATACTGCTTATTTTATACTTATAATATGAATAACACTGAAAAACACTATATGAAAAACCATCTTTTTTTTTCAAAAGTTATTTATTTGTGACTTGGTTTTAGGCAATGTGTGTTTTAATTTCAGTTGTTTAACATTGATGTTCAATAAATAATAACAGATATATAGTAGATAGATAGTAGATAGTGTAGTATGTGAACATATTTACAGTACAAAACTTATCAGTGAACTATGAGGGCAAAAAAATCAAATAAATAAATAAAATAATAGTTTATTAATCAAAATTGAGTTGAAATGTTCAATTAATCGAGATTTTGATTTTAGGCCAAATCGCCCAGCCCTAACTTTGATGACATTACAACATCGATGCTGTAAAATTAACTTTATAAAATATAAAATAGCTACACCAACCTTTTACCGGAAGTTTATCATTGGCTGAAAAAGACTAGCTGTGCATATATCCCATAACCTAAAAAAACTGCTCTATTATTATAACCACAAACAAATTGGAAAAATATGAAACTAAATGAAATTATCATGCAAAAAAAACAAAAAAAAAAACAGCAAGATTCATATCACGCCATACGTCTCTCTCCCGCTCCCTCCCCTACATCCCTCCATCCCTGTCCTCCAACAAGCCCAGACTGGGGAGACGCTCAGATTGGTGTGAAATCGATATTTAATGGGACCGTGCGTGTATGTGTGTGTAGGATTGATGTTGTGTGTCTCCGAGGATTTTAGAAGCTAAGCGTATGTCAGGGGAGATATTTATTGTGCATGCGCGCGTACGTCGTTAAGCTCAGATTGGTGTGAAATTGTGGTTTAATGGACAGGAAATGGTGTGTGTTATTTTTGGAGCAGACCTCTCTCATCGCCTCAGAAACTAATGAGCCCCAGTCTCTCCAGGAGACCAAATGCATACACACTAACAGCCATCGGTTGCACACACCTCAAAACTACACACTCATTTATCATTTACAAACACAGACGTAACCCCCCGGCCATCTCCCCCTTTCCCATTTCGCACATATAAACACCAAAAACAGCAATTTTGTAACAGTGAATTGTAACAGAATTTCTTATGCACAAATGTGCCGTCTGTTGTGCATTTGTGAGTCAAATAAGTCAGGATATTCACTCAGCATTATTCCACAGTCCTCATGTGTTGATGTATAAGAATGTATTTGTTTATGTACACAGATAAGCTGAGCATCTTAGCTATGCCAGCTGAACATTTTTTTGTACTGTATGGTTGTATAAGACATGATAGGGAAAGACAGAGAGAGAGATTTCCAGCTGGACCACTGAATCTGGCATTGGACTAGACAGAATCAAGGTGACCCCATGCCACAGGGTGAAACAGACACACAGAGAGTCAGTGTCACTCGTCTGTCGAAAAAGCAAACACTCATTCTAGGCCTGTCGTAAACTAACTAACTAATTGCAATAATTGAATCTAACCTCACAATCCCGATTGCTGCAATTCCTTAAGTAGCCACAAGGGAAGCATGTAGCAACTCATAATGCAATAACTGCATTAATGTATAAACTTCATATAATGCAATGAGCACTGGCAGATTTAGGCATGGACAATGTGGGCGATCGCCCAGGGCGACATCTTGCTAATGGCGGCATGGAGACTCAACCCCCATCCCCACCCCTCCCTGTTATTCACTTTCGTCCGCAAAAGGGCGGCACGACCGCCGTTTGCCTTGAGCGCCAGTTAAGCTTGCGCCGCTACTAGTAATGAGTATAACATTCATATTGTATTTAAATGTTCATAATGTAATAATTTCATTGAAATGTAATAACATTTTTTGTCAGTGTAATAATTTTTCACATCATGTATTAGCTTTTGTATGAGAAATGTTTTACATAAAAAAACATGTGACTACTTATAATGTAGTCAAAGTTTATAGGGTAATACTAGCACATAATTTAGTCATGTTAATCTTGTGAACAGAACAGTTTGGACACTTTAAGTATGACATTTAAATGTTTTAGCCTTTAATTCAATGTTATAGCATGTAGCTGGTTACCTCAACCGCTCAACCGCCGCTGCTTTGCTCACTTAGCGGAAGGGGTGGAGCTATCAGGCACTGATGTTAGATTACCTTATCTATTTTGGACTGTGAAAGCAAATTTAAATTCTCCTTCCAGAGTGATTATAGCGCCTCCCTATGGTGAATGTGGTTATCCTTATGGCAAGTATTATTTGGTTGTTTGGACATTTATTTCAGTAATTTGGCAACCGTCAAATGTCATCTGGGAAATGGTTTGAATTTCCACTAAGTTAAAAAATTGTTAGTGTTCCATTTGGGATGACACTACATACATATACTGTGCTGTTGAGTGTGTAAGTACATAGTGCATAAGTGCATAGTGTATAGTTTGAGACACAGCTATAGGTTATACATTTTATTCAGATAATGTACATTTCTATTTATCATTATTAAATTCATATAAAAATCTGACGCAAAGGTTTAACTGTTTTCATGATTTAAAAGTTATTAGAGATCTGACAATGTTCTGGGGTAAATTTATAATGCAATACATTGTTATTACTTGTTATAATTATTATTATTTATTGTTATTACATTTTGAGCTCAATATTTTTTGTTTTGAAACAAACTATTACATATTAGGCTATTAGACTAACTATTACAATATTTCATTACAATTTTATGTAATATATAATACATTGTGTAGTTTTTACATTGTGAATTGAGGCATAAACTGTAATATTAGGCATATGTCAATCCCTCTAGCGCCATCATCTGTCCAAATTTAACAATGTTTGAACCATTACAGCTTCACAGTTGTTTTATTCTTTTTCCTTTGCTTAAGATGATTTAATTAATTTGACATTATGTCTTACATGAAAATGTTCAATCATTTTAAATATTTAAAAAAACTACCATTTCAAACTTTCACAAAAACTAAGTCTGATCATCTTCAGACAATGGCAGCATAAGAGCACTGAATTCAGGTTGAACATATAAAGTCTCATTAAAGTATGCAAGTAATAGCTATATTTTGATACCTGGGTGTATTCAGATCATCCTATGTGAGGTTGCAAACTGCAAAGCTGCACACTGTCATCTAGTGGTAAAAAAATGTGAAAATGGCAATTTTTGCATATTCTGTCTGAACAGTTTAGTCAAAAATCACAAGACTGGTCTTATTCGATTTAAAACAATATCAAACTCTAATATTCAACATTAATGTATCAGCCTGTCATTATACGCAGCATTTTTTTTAATACATTATAAACTTGCTGAGAATCTTGAGTGTAGTGCCAACCTGTGGAATTATTAGCCCCCCTTTGATTTTTTTTTTTTTTCTTTTTTAAATATTTCCCAAATTATGTTTAACAGAGCAAGGAAATTTTCACAGTATGTCTGATAATATTTTTTCTTCTGGAGAAAGTCTTATTTGTTTTATTTTGGCTAAAATAAAAACAGTTTTTAATTATTTAATTTTATTTAAGGTCAAAATTATTAGCCCCTTTAAGCTATTTTTTTATAGTATACAGAACAAACCATTATTATACAATACATTGCCTAATTACCCTAACCTGCCTAGTTAACCTAATTAACATAGTTAAGCCTTTTAAATGTCACTTTAAGCTGTATAGAAGTGTCTTGAAAATATCTAGTAAAATATTATTTACTGTCATCATGGCAAAGATAAAAGAAATTAGTTATCATAAATGAGTAATTAAAACTACTATGTTTAGAAATATGCTGAAAAAATCTCTCCGTTAAATAGAAATTGTGGGAAAAAATAAACAAGGGGGCTAATAAATCTGACTTTAGCTGTATATAAAAAATTTACATTTCAAAAACTCATATGCTCATAATGCCTATTTTTATGAGACTTGTCTTGCAATACCTGAAATAGTTGTTCAGTATTAAATAGCACTGCCTTAAGTCTTTTAAATGCAAAAATATTTTACATTTCTAAAAAATAAATGTATCTGGAAAAAAAGGGGACTGGCAAAGCATGTATTTGGTTTGAACACATCTTTTTCCTAATGATTTTATTTAAAATAAGAATTTTTTTAGGAATTAAAAAAAAAATTTTAGACTATTATTACCACGACTTCTCATTGCCTGGTAATTAGTTTATTAATTTATTGTATTAAAACATCAAGATAAATGTGTCAAATTTTTGTCTTAAAGAACACCTATGATGAAAATCAACAACTGTAAGCTGTTTGGACAAAACTGTGTGTATGTACAGTGTGTCCACTGTCATATTGGAGTAATATAATCTCAACAAGTCTCTTTTTTTAAATTTACTTACGATAAAATTGGATCCCAATCCCAGTGACCACAACGTGACTTGGGAGTACAGTTTTCTCCGCCTACCGAATTGATTGTCAGGTGCCATGTCTCCATAATAACATGTATACAAATGTCCACAGCACATTTTTTTGCAAAGAAACTGGGATTAAAAAGTATGTTACATGTATGTTACAAACGTATGTTTTATAAGTTTAAAATGTTTTTAAAACAGAGCATGTTTGTAATAAAGACAGTTAAATTGCTTTATAATTTTTAACCGCTATAATCACAATGGCCGCATTGTGTCAGTGAACCCTTATATATATTTGTGTGTGTGTGTGTGTGTGTGTGTATTGCAAACAACATTTGTGTGAGACTCATTTGTGTGAGAATCATTTCAGAAAGGCTTGAATAAACTTCACCACAAAGACATCAAATAAACTGACTTGGTTTTCTTGACTCGTGACCTTATTTCAGCTTCATCCATGTCTGTCTCTATCACTGACTGCTGTTTATCTGATGTAACGCAGGAGAAGCAGACACACACACACCGTAGTGGTGGGCGGGGAGAAGCAGTTCATCTGGATTTAAAGCCACAAGCTACAAAAACACCTACATTGTGATCAGACACCAAAATGGGCATATTCTACATTATATAATAATCTAATGGGTATTTTGAGCTGAAACTAAACAGACATGTTCTGGAGACACCTTATCTTACATCTTGTAAAAGGAGTAAAATAGATTCCCTTTAACTAAAACTGACACCTGATTAACTTATTAGTTAAAGTATAATTATGTTATAAGTAATATCATAAGTTAAAATAACATAGGTTGTCGTGTCTTTTTGATTGTACAATTTATATGGTTAAAAAACAGCCAAATACAAAACATAGGGCATGCAAGCATTCAAAAGTCACTAAACAAAATTTAATTTCAGCCAATCATTTAGCAGTTAATCTTCACACAAACCAATCCCACAATGGCATGAACCAATCCTTAACCATCTCAGTTAAAGTGCTCAATGTGATGAACAGATGGGTCATGCCTTCTTTCCCCTTAAACGGACTCGCACTCGTGGCGTTCCAGCGTCGGGGGCAACGTCGAGCCACAAGGACCCTCAAAGTGATATCTGTTGGTGAGAAGTAAACAAAACGCAGGTGTTCAATTGCTTGTGTCAATTCTACGCTTCAGTGTTTTCTCAAATGCGCCAGCGAAAGACGTCAATTTGAGTCTGTGTTTGAACGATTAAACGGCTGTGTGTTAAATGGGCTGACAGAGAGACATCTCTGTGACTCATGTAAAGAGAGTGTTTTGCGTATTTGTTTGTCTTACTTGAAGCGTTGAGTAGCAGGTGTACACTCCATGTTGAATTCAGCTACGGGCACTCCCCGAGACGCCACCTGAGGGGCGGACATGGCCGCTGGGTAAACTATAGAGGATGTGCCCACCTAGAGATGAGAAAACAACGTCAGAAACACACTTTACGTGAATTCTGATCTAAAAAAGTCTGAATGGAAAACAAGAGCAGAGTTCAGACTACAGCTATAATGATAATTAAAACTGCATGCAGCGATAAAAGGGATTTATGCAAAACTTCCTTTTGTGAGCAGTTGGTGCTATGACTGTGACTCAATATTGGTATGTCTTCAGGAGAGGAATCTCATCGCACCTGTGAATTTTCAGGCAGATCGGACATTGTGTGGCTGAGTTATAAGTACTTCCTCCTCTAATGGCAAAGCACTGAACTTTGTCAGTCCACCACGGACACGCTCATCGACGAAAACTCTAGATCATTAAAATTTAACATCACAAAGGCCTTTGGATTATACTGACAAAAGTTGGATTTTTTTTGATAAAATTTCATGAAGCAATTTGTTACAGTTTAAAACTGATGGCAGCTTTCATTTCCTGACGGCAGCAGATGGCGCTTTCACTGTAACTAGATATTGGCATGTAAACGTGTTCAGATCAGAACTGTTATCAAATGTGTGAATTTTGAGGCAGATCATGCAATGCATGCCTGAGTTATAACAACTTCCTCTTTCATGGCGAAACATCAAAGTTTGAGAGGCCGTCACAAACAACATCACCAAGGCCTTTTAATGACAATACCCAATAACATACTTTGTTTGTATATGTAGCATGTTATAACACTTTGTTTTAACAATGTTAATTGTTATTAGCATGTAGCTCACTGCTACCATGAGTCAAAACTACCGTAAAATACAAAGCCTAAAAAAATGGCAAAAACTGCACTTTTGGACTTGCTGTTGGATTTGAGACTTTGCTCCAAGAGACTTTTTTGTAGGTTTTGGCATGTTTGATGAGTGTGCCAACTTTCGTACATGAGTGTGAACTGTAGCTCGGGCGCCACTCCGTCAAATGTGCATAGCTGGTGCTGTCAAGCCATTTTACCACAACCACTTTCGAAACCTATATTAAACATAAATTTTTGCCACTTCTGGTGTGTGTGCAAATTTTGTGAGTTTCGAGCATGTTTGGACCCTCAAAAATGCAATTCATTTCGGAGAAGAGGAAGAAGAAGAAGATGAAGATGAAATGGAGCAATTCCAATTGCACCGTAGGTGCTCAGTCCCTAATAATGTAGAGAGACTATATAGTTAAAATCACGATTTCTTTCTCAACTAATAAACAATAGGCACTGACTGCCTCCCAGAATCCATTGAAATATAAAGGGTTCGCGCAATTTAAAGCTATAGAAGACATTGTGGAGAAGCTCAATACTTGATGTTAAGCCCTTATTTCAAAGATTAGTTAAAGATAATGACTATATAGAAAACAATTGGTTATACTATGGCGACGCAGTGGCACAGTAGGTAGTGCTGTCACCTCACAGCAAGAAGGTCGTGGGTTTGAGCCTCGGCTGGGTCAGTTGGCGTTTCTATGTGGAGTTTGCATGTTTTCCCTCCGTTCGCGTGGGTTTCCTCCGGGTGCTCCCGTTTCCCCCACAGTCCAAAGATATGTGGTACAGGTGAATTGGGTAAGCTAAAATTGTCCGTAGTGTATAAGTGTGAATGAGTGTGTGTGGATGTTTCCCAGAGATGGGTTGCAGCTGGAAAGGCATCCGCTGTGTAAAACGTGCTGGATAAGTTGGTGGTTCATTCCACTGTGGTGACCCCAGATTAATAAAGGGACTAAGCTAAAAAGAAAATAAATGAATGAATGAATGGTTATACTATTGTAAAGAAGGATAAAAATAAAGGGAAGTTTCAGTGTATTTTTGTTACCTCCTTTGGAATTTTTCAGGAAAATAGTTAATAGTTTTTATTCCACTTCACTGACTACTGTTGCTAAATTTGTTTGATTAGCGCAATACATTAATAAATAAAGCTTTACTGGTCAGATGTGTTAATAGCACACTGAAAACATCTGCTGCAAGGAGGTAACGCTTGATGGAAAGCATAAAATACTATGAACTATATGAAATTATATATTTTTCAAGAGAAAATCATCATAGCCATTTGAAATGATTACTTTTATTATACTTAATTATCATACAGCTTGAAATCAAAATCAATTCCAAATAACGTTTCCAGCCTTTGAAATGTTTTTGTAGCCTTTTTGTAACTTGTGCCTTTCTACAACTTTATCCTGAAGGCCATTTCAAATCAGGGTGTAATGTAAGTAAAGGTATAGATTTTCAATTTACAGATGGTATGATGATTTTCTATATATATTTATAGGTATTGTGCTTGGTGTGAATGGGCCTTTAAGCATTATAGAAACAGAACAAGGGTCTAAACATAACTTTTGTCCCTGTCTTGATGCTTTAAAATGCTTGTCAGTTTCATGTGTCCATTTGTAATCCCTCACCACTAAACAGAGATCACACTTTTCCAGCTCGCGCTCCACATCGGTGAGAATATCTGAATCCAGTGTTTCTCCAAACCAAACCACATGAGGCCTCAGCAATCCGTTACAGCTCTTCCTTTCACATCTACAAACAGTAGAAAAAAAAACATATGATTTAAATGAAATATCAGACATGTGGACATCTGCTGCCCACTGCTGGAGAAAAGTTAAAGCTACTATTCTTACATTTTTTTAATTCTGATTTATAACTTCAAAAAAATGAAAAACAAATTAAATTTATGGGAATTTTTTTTTATAAACACTCAATTAATCCAGCTTTTGTCCAAATACTTTTATTTTCTTCGAAGACCCCAACAAAACCCCTTATGCTATAGAATGATTCATTCCTCTAAAATAGAGCTATACAATACACAATAATTCAATTTGAATTATTCCATTTCTGTAGTAATGTTTAATTGTATTATTATTATTATTATTATTATTATTATTATTTTCCCCTCATGTACAGCTATTATGTTTTTATAATGTCATCAGGACAGTCCTAATTTCTCATTGCATGGTAAAATTAAACAGACTTACAGTGTGTTTACAGTAAAGCAACGCAGAGGTCTGCATTCCAGAAGCATCTGACTAGATTTGTTGCTTTACAAAACATAACTCTCGCTTTTATGTTCATCATTGCTGATGTTCTTGAGAGTTGTTAGTTTAAAGTCATCTTTGCACAGCCAATTTAAGCAGCCCATAAAGTGGACCTGTCTATGTTTAGAATTCAGTGGCGATTTGCCACATTAAACAGTTTGTGACAGATTCTTGCATTCTTGATACATTCTTGCAATTTTTGAAAAATTATGCCGCAAGGTTTGGTTTCAGTGGCACTTTGCTGTACTCATTCATAATTCATTTTATTTTTGTCTTAGTTTCTTTATTAATCAGGGGTCGCCACAGCAGAACAAACCGCCAACTTATCCCGCATATGTTTACGCAGCGGATGCCCTTCCAGCTGCAACCCATGACTGGGAAACATCCATACTCATTCACACACATACACTGTGGACAATTTTAGCTTACCCAATTCCCCTATACAATATGTTTTGGACTGTGGGGGAAACAAGCATAAAAGTTACTGTGACTGAAAAAAGTTATAAAGTAATGTCCTGTAAAACATAATGTTCTGTAATTACATGTAGCTTTCACTGCTATGCAGATGATACTCAATTATATATTTCAACTAAACCTGATAAGACGTCTGAACTGTCTAAGCTAACTGAGTGTATTAAAAGTGTTAGACTGGGTGACCAACAATTTTCTTCTCTTAAACTCAGACAAAACAGCATTATTACTTATTGGGCCTAAATCCTGTACACAGCAGATCCCACAACTCGACCTACAGTTGGAGGGATACAAAGTTAGCGTTAGCTCTACTCTAAAAGAGTCGCCACTGGCTTGCATGGTTCGGGATCTGTAGAGCTGCGCATCGTTGGATTTGCCCTTCAATATTTGGACTCTCAGTAGTGATTATTAATCCACACTGAACTGAGCTCAACTGAACTGAACTTAAACACTACAAACTGAACTACACTGTTCCTATTTACTGTGACCTTTTATGTGAAGCTGCTTTGACACAATCTACATTGTATAAGTGCTATACAAATAAAGGTGAATTGTATTGAATTGAATCTAAAAGATGTCATACTAGACAGCAATTTAACTTCATATTCAAAATCATATATCCCATGTCACAAAAACTGCCTTCTTTCATCTGAGAAATATCGCTAAGTTACGAAGTATGCTGTTCATCTCAGATGCAGAAAAGCTAATCCATGCTTTTATGACTTCAAGGCTGGATTACTGTAATGCTCTGTTTGCTGGCTGCCCAGCATCCTCTATTAATAAACTTCAGCTAGTACAAAATGCAGCTGCCAGAGTTCTTACCATGTCTAGAAAATATGATCATATCACCCCAATTTTATCATCCCTACACTGGCTGCCTGTTAAGTTTCGTATTCAATTTAAAATATTGCTTCTTATCTATAAAGCTTTAAATAATCTAGCTCCTGTTTATCTAACCAACCTTCTGTCTCGCTACAATCCAACCCGCTCTTTAAGATCTCAAAACTCAGGGCTTCTGATAGTATCTAGAATAGCAAAGTAAACTAGATTAAAAATCTTTTTAGTAAAGCATACACTCAGTGAATCACTTAGCAGTATGATACATGAATGTGCTCCACACAGGTTTCTTCATCTCATTTAAATACACTATGAACAGCAGCTATGCTAATTATTCTCTTTATTCTCTATTTCCACCTGGGGATACTCATCCCGAGACCCTCAGACTATGCAGCGCCAATGATTCGATCCAAGACCATCGACGAGATGATCCCAAGGTTTCCATAATCTTGGACCAGGCTGTATCCTGAGCAGCTGCTGTGGTGGTCATGGAGGAGTGGAGAGCATGAGACTGTTCCTGTGACGCTCCAGGGACAGACGAGTCTTCGCTGAGGCCCAGCTTCCAGACTCTGGTGCTTAGACTGCAGCTCTGCACAAGATGTTTGGCCAGAGGAGAAATGGTCATACACATCTGAGCCTGGTTCTCTCGAGGTTTTTTTTCTTCACTTTCGCCAATTGGTGAATTTTTTTTCTCGCCGCTGTCGTCACTAGCTTGCATGATTCGGGATCTGTAGAGCTGCACATCGATGGATTTGCTCTTCAGTGTTTGGACTCTCAGTAGTGATTATTAAACCACACTGAACTGAGCTAAACTGAACTGAACTTAAACTTTAAAAACTGAACTACACTATTTCAATTTACTATGATCTTTTATGGAAAGCTGTAAAAGCGCTATACAAATAAAGGTGAATTGAAAATTGAATTGAATCAAATGCACAATACTGGATTTGGTTTTTTTTTTGAAAGAGGGCTAAAGCATTTTTTGAGCATTGAATAGCTCCGTTTGAAAATAATTAATCATTCTATAGCGTAAGGAGTTTAATTGGGGTCTTGATCTACACAGGTATTTGATCTACACAGGTATTTGGACAAAAACTGAAGATTAAATGAAAGATTAAAAATGTTTAAAATTATCCTTTTTAATACATTTGATGTACATTTAATTACATTTATATTTTATATTTTAATTAATTTTGAAAATATGATTTCAGACTCGTTCAAAAAGTTTATTTCAGTGTATTTATCTGTAATTATTTGTAAAAATTCACTAGAATTTTTTTTACTATTTTAACTATTTTAACACACTGAATATGATTATAAATTAAAAATTAATAATGTTTAAAAAGAATCCAAAACTACTATAAATTATTTTACAGTAAAATTGCAGTACTATATTTAAGTATAATTTCTCAATTTCTTTTACATTTTAGTGACAAACAAAAATATACGTCCCCATTTTGTTTTTATTTAAAAGGATCAAGCTTATAATCAGCTTTTGTTAATGCCATAATTGACTATGCAATGTGACATACACCCATATTAATACAGTATTTGTTTTATTTCTATATATTGTGCAGCTGTGTCACGGTGGTGCAGGGGGTAGCGCGATCGCCTCACAGCAAGAAGGTCGCTGGTTTGAGTCTCGGCTGGGTCAGTTAGCATTTCTGTGTGGAGTTTGCATGTTCTCCCCGTGTTCACCATGGGTTTCCTCCGGGTGCTCCGGTTTCCCCCACAAGTCCGTGGTATAGGTGAACTGGGTAAGCTAAATTGTCCATAGTGTATGTGTGTGTATGGATGTTTCCCAGTCATGGGTTGCAGCTGGAAGAGCATCGGCTGCGTAAAACATATGCGGGATAAGATGCCAGTTCATTCCGCTGTGGCCACCCAAGATTAATAAAGGAACTAAGCCGAAAAGATAATGAGTGAATGAATATTGCGCAGCCTTATTTTTCAGCCTTATATAATCCATCAGATTTTAAATGCTGATTTTATTTGACCTTAGTCTTTATTGACATTATTTTTCATCAATTTAATGCAGGCAGGGTGAATATAGTATTATTTTCTTCTATAACAAAAAATTTAAAAGCAGAATTGCATGCAAAACAAATAGCTGAATCTAATTTGGCTTAAAAAATTTTTGATCAACTTTTTAAAAAGACCAGTCAAACCTAGGCAGCAGCTCGACTGGAATTCTGGCTTCCTTGGTGTTCGGGTCTGGTGCTCTGAAAAGTAAAAAACAGAAAATAAGAGAGTGCCGTTTCTGAAAAATTTTATAAAATGTGGATCTGTTTGCATGAGCTTTTACCCCTTTCCTTCCAGAGCAGGACAAATTGGGCTCTTGTGGTTTGCTTTGACTTCTCCACAGCTCATACAGCGGGTTTTAAACAGACTACCTGGAGAGCGAAAGATGAAGTGAATAACCTCAACTAGAAACACTGATTGAATGGACAGATAATCAATCATTTTCAGTTCTGTTAAGGAAACACTCATCCTTTTTTGAAAACAGGCTGATTTTACAACTCCCCTAGAGTTTAACAGTTCAGTTTTACCATTTCTGAATGCATTCAGCCGAATTTTAGGTCTGGCAGAGAACTTTGAGCTTAGCACAAATAATTGAATCGGATTAGGGGTGGGCAAACTCGGTTATGGAGGGCCAGTGTAGTGCACAGTCTAGCTCCAACACTAATCAAACACACCTGAACATGCTAATCAGCATCTTCAAGATCACTAGAAATCTATAAGCAGGTGTGTTTGATTAGAGTTGGAGCTAAACTGTGCAGGACACTGGCTCTCCAGGACGGAGTTTGCCCACCCCTGAATTAGAATGTAGCATCTTCGAATGTAGTATCGACAGCAATAAACATATTGCAAACGAGCTGAATATGTTCTACTGTAGATTTGACACCTCTGACCAGACACCTTACACCCGCCTGGACCATCTCCCTACACAGCCATCAACACCACATCAACACAGCCCGGACCATCTCCCTACACAGCCATCAACACCACATCAACACAGCCTGGACCATCTCCCTACACGGCCATCAATACCACATCAACACAGCCCGGACCATCTCCCTACACAGCCATCAACACCTCCAGCCATCTTCCTCTCCCCCCCTGAGCTTCAGATCAGTGAGGATGATGTACGTCAGATCTTCAGTAAACAGAAGAGAAGGAAAGCACCAGGGCCAGGTGGTGTCTCACCAGCCTGTCTGAGAACCTGCGCTGACCAGCTGGCTCCCATTTTCTCACATATCTTCAATAGATCACTGGAACAGCGCAAAGTTCCTGCTTTAAGCGCTCTACTATCATCCCAATCCCGAAGAAGCCAAAGATCACAGGACTCAATGACTACAGACCTGTGGCCTTAACATCTGTGGCCATGAAGTCATTAGAACGACTGGTGCTAGCATATCTGAAGGACATCACTGGACCCCTGCTGGACCCCCTGCAGTTCGCCTATAGAGCAAACCGGTCTGTGGATGATGCAGTCAACATGGGACTGGATTATACCCTACAACATCTGGACAAACCAGGGAACTACGCAAGGATTCTGTTTGTGGACTTCAGTTCTGCCTTTAACACCATCGTCCCATCACTGCTTGAGTACAAACTGGCCCAGCTCTCTGTTCCTAGCTCTGTCTGTCAATGGATCACCAGTTTTCTGACAGATAGACAGCAGCTAGTCAGAAAATGCAAAATCACATCCGAAAGCCGCACCATCAGCACTGGTGCCCCCCAGGGATGTCTTCTTTCTCCACTGCTCTTCTCCCTGTACACCAACGACTGCACTGCAAAAGACCCCTCCATCAAACTCATTAAGTTTGCAGACGACACTACTATTATCGGCCTCATCCAGAACGGTGACGAGTCTGCATACAGACAAGAGGTGAAGCGGCTGGCGTTATGGTGCAGATACAACAACCTGGAGCTGAACACGCTCTTAACAGTGGAGATGATAGTGGACTTCAGAAGAAACCTCCCTGCACTCCCCCCAATGAACAGCACTGTGGCTGCAGTAGAGTCATTCCGGTTCCTGGGCACCACCATCTCTCAGGATCTGAAGTGGGACATTCATATAGACTCTATTGTGAAGAAAGCCCAGCAGAGACTGTAGTTCCTTCATCAGCTGAGGAAGTTCAACCTGCCACAGGAGCTGCTCGTACAGTTCTACTCAGCTGTCATCCAATCCATTCTCTGCACTTCAATCACTGTCTGGTTCGGCTCAGCTGCCAAAACCGACCTCCGTAGACTACAGCGAATAGTCTGGACTGCTGAACGAATCACTGGCACAACCCTTCCTACACTTCAAGAACTGTACTCTTCCAGAGTGAGTAAAAGGGCTCGCAAAATCACTCTGGACCCCTCACACCCAGCACACTACCTGTTCGAACTGTTACCGTCTGGTCGGCGCTTCAGAGCACCAAGCACAAAAACAGCCAGACACAGGAAAAGTTTCTTTCCTCAGGCTGTCTACCTTATGAACAGTAAAATATCCCCCTACTGTGCAATAAAAATGTGCAATACTTTTTCATACGCACTTGTACACAGCACCTTATATCAATATACAATGCAATACCTTCTACATTCACACTTGTACACAGCACCTTATAACCTGTATATTTATAACAATCTGTACATACAACTCAACATCCAGGTTTCTTGACTAACCGCATCTGTTTAATGTTTATCTTTTTTTTTTTTCATATTTATTTTGTGTTGTCACTTTATGTACACTGGAAGCTTCTGTAGCCAAAACAAATTCCTTGTGTGTGTGAAGCACACTTGGCAATAAAACTGATTCTGATTCTGATTCTAATATTTTTCCTATTTAAAATTTGACTCTTCAGTAGTTGTGTTGACCGACAAAAAATGGGAAGTTGCTATTTTCTAGGCCTATATGGAACTATACTCTCATTCTGAAATAATATACTAGCCTTACCTCCCTAGAAAATAGCAACATTTCATTTCTGTCTGCCTTAGCACATGATGTAAGTACATTAGAGTCCATCTTTAAATAAGAAAATGTTTAATTTGGTCATTTTTGAGCAACATGCTAATGGTCTAATCTGATTCAATGATCTATGCTAAACTAAACTAAGCTAAAGTGCTCCTGCCAGACCTGGAGATCGGCTGAATGGATTCAAAAATGGTAAAACCAAACTCGAGGGGACTTGTAAAATAAATGTATTTTTGAAATATTTCCAATAATTAATGTACTAAGGTGGTGGGGTCCAGGTTTGTGTAGATGTAGTCTCACCGTGGATCTCATAGACATGTTTAGAGCCAGCTCGATGGTGCAGTTCATCTATGTTTTGAGTGATGATGACAACAGAGCGCCCCTGCTTGCTGAGACGAGCCTCACACTCTGCTATAGCCAGATGTGCTGGATTCGGCATCTTACTGCGCATTACCTGTATGTTCAATTAAATGAAGACAAAGTTCAACATGAAATTCTAACTAATATTCCAGTTAACCACCCTCAAGTTTGATGATTTCTTTAATGATTTCATCGTTTCTGCTGAACATAAAAGTAGATATTTTGGAGAGGGATGGTAATGCGCAAAAATTATCTTTTTCTTTCAGACTCATACAGGCTTGGAACAAGTCTAAGTTATGACCGAATTTAAATTTTTGGGTGAACCATCTACTCTATTCTACTTAAGATCTTAGTAGAATGCAACTTATCACTTGTGTTTAATAATAAATATTGATAATAATCATTATAACATGTTTGACTGAAGTTTGTGTACTCATACAAAATAAGAAGGAATAGTTCAACCAAAAATTTAAATTCTCTCATCATTTACTCACCCTTTATTTGTTCCAAACCTAAATGAGTGTCTTTCTTCAGTTGAACACAAAAGAAGATTTTCGAAGAATGTTGGAAACCTGTAGCCATTGACTTTCATAGTATTTGTTTGTCCTACAATGAAAGTCAATGGTTACAGGTTGTCAGCTTTCTTCAACATATTTTGTTTAATTCAATAGAAGAAAGTAACTCATAAAGGTTTTAAACCACTTGAGGAAGAGTAAAAAAGATAATTTTTGGGTGAACTTTACCATCCCATTTCTGCATCTCTTTACAGTACGTTTAAATTATTGTTGTTTCAGCTACAACTTTTATTATTATGGCTCAGGGATGATATCTGCAACCTGAAGACGATTACCAGGGGCATTTTTATTTACCTTTAAATAATTATATTATTAACCTGTCAAGTAATCTCAAAAACTTACATTTAACTAATGACTTCAATCAATCAGCAAACTATAAACTATAAATATGTTGACTGTTTATACATTGCAAAAAAAAAATCTGTTAATTATTTGCCTGTAACTTCTAATTCATGGGTGTTTTTCCTTTTATTTTTGCTTTTGCATTGCATTATGAGACCTTGAGTTTTGGGGGCTATAAAAATAAAGTGACTCCACCCCCCCCCCATCCCCCCCCCCCATAGATGTAGTCTCACCGTGGATCTCATAGACATGTTTAGAGCCAGCTCGATGGTGCAGTTCATCTATGTTTTGAGTGATGATGACAACAGAGCGCCCCTGCTTGCTGAGACGAGCCTCACACTCTGCTATAGCCAGATGTGCTGGATTCGGCATCTTACTGCGCATTACCTGTATGTTCAATTAAATGAAGACAAAGTTCAACATGAAATTCTAACTAATATTCCAGTTAACCACCCTCAAGTTTGATGATTTCTTTAATGATTTCATCGTTTCTGCTGAACATAAAAGTAGATATTTTGGAGAGGGATGGTAATGCGCAAAAATTATCTTTTTCTTTCAGACTCATACAGGCTTGGAACAAGTCTAAGTTATGACCGAATTTAAATTTTTGGGTGAACCATCTACTCTATTCTACTTAAGATCTTAGTAGAATGCAACTTATCACTTGTGTTTAATAATAAATATTGATAATAATCATTATAACATGTTTGACTGAAGTTTGTGTACTCATACAAAATAAGAAGGAATAGTTCAACCAAAAATTTAAATTCTCTCATCATTTACTCACCCTTTATTTGTTCCAAACCTAAATGAGTGTCTTTCTTCAGTTGAACACAAAAGAAGATTTTCGAAGAATGTTGGAAACCTGTAGCCATTGACTTTCATAGTATTTGTTTGTCCTACAATGAAAGTCAATGGTTACAGGTTGTCAGCTTTCTTCAACATATTTTGTTTAATTCAATAGAAGAAAGTAACTCATAAAGGTTTTAAACCACTTGAGGAAGAGTAAAAAAGATAATTTTTGGGTGAACTTTACCATCCCATTTCTGCATCTCTTTACAGTACGTTTAAATTATTGTTGTTTCAGCTACAACTTTTATTATTATGGCTCAGGGATGATATCTGCAACCTGAAGACGATTACCAGGGGCATTTTTATTTACCTTTAAATAATTATATTATTAACCTGTCAAGTAATCTCAAAAACTTACATTTAACTAATGACTTCAATCAATCAGCAAACTATAAACTATAAATATGTTGACTGTTTATACATTGCAAAAAAAAATCTGTTAATTATTTGCCTGTAACTTCTAATTCATGGGTGTTTTTCCTTTTATTTTTGCTTTTGCATTGCATTATGAGACCTTGAGTTTTGGGGGCTATAAAAATAAAGTGACTCCACCCTACCCCATCCCCCCCCCCCACCCCCCCCCCCCCCCCCCCCCCCCCCCCCCCTGTGGATATTGTGTTAATTTCAGACCTATAAATAAACAGACATTTCTGGATCTTGTATATTCTTCACTGCAATTATGCAAAACATGATGAATAGAGAATAATGAGTCTTGTTTGTGAATTAACAAAATGCAGATGTTTCTATTTCACTGCTTTATTTTAATTACCCATCTGCTGTTATATTCATAAATTTGATAATCAAATACTCTATGATGCTGGTAGTTCTTTAGTCAGTAATGAGTGACCCACCTCACGCCTGTAATGGTAAAACTCCCATACTAAAGAAGGATCTCTAGAGAAAGCTTCAGGGGTTGCTAAATCCTGAAAGACAAAGAGACAGGAAAAGAGACAAATGGATGAACTTGCAGTTATTAATCCACACCAATCCTTTCTAAACAAACAAGAAAACATGTATACATCCCACTACATATATGTGGACTCGTGGTCTAAATTTACACTTTTTCCTGATTTTTTTAAATGCATATTTAACATAGAATTTTTTTTTTTACTTGCTTTGACTATCAGAGAGTAAAAAATTTTTTTTCCCATTTTGGACAGTTAAAAATAGTGTTTGGGACATTTCATATGCTGCAAAACAGTTGCAGGATGACACTGCATGTCTGTAACAAAATCTAAAACATTCAAAGTATTTTAAATAGCCACTTAAGAGCTAAAATGTGCTGTCCACATATGTGGACACTCAAGCCCTAGGAGGATAAGACAGAATGATATTGTGCAAGAAATTGTGCAAAATAGATTTTCAAGATTGAAGAAAACAAGCAGTGCAACATAGGGTTGGGCGACAAAGCAAAAAAAATTATCACAATATAATGTTTCATATCATTCTGTAACGATAATTATTTAATATTTTTTAACAGTACATTTAGGGATATTACTATTTTTTACATTTAACGACTGTATTTTAATTTACCAACATTACTAAGGCAAATAGTTTTAATAGTTTTAATAATTTTATAAAACTATAGCACTTTATTCCAAAACTTTATACCAAACTTTTTTTATCGTTATTGAAAATGGTGTACGGTCATTGAATAACAATACAGTTTTATTGTCCAGCCCTAGTGCAACATGATTTGTGGTACATTCACGAGTAAACATCGAGTCCGTGTAAGATGTTTAAGTAAAGAGTGTGGTGCATATGGAGAGAAGAATGTACCTACAGGTGGTTTGTCAAGCCCTCTCACCTAAGTGAAGCACACTCAGAATTGCACAATGTTTTGACATTTTCGTGTGGTAGGAAGGATTATTCATTTTATTTAACATTTGACACCAAAATGAGACATTTCTGGTGACATGGTGGCTCAGTGAGTAGCACTATCGGCTCACAGCAAGAAGGTCGCAGGTTCAAGCCCTGGCTGGGTCAGTTGGCTTTTCTGTGTGGAGTTTGCATGTTCTCTCTGTGTTCGCGTGGGCTTCCTCCGGGTGCTCTGGTTTCCGCCTCAGTCCAAAGACATGCGATATAGGTGACTTGAATAAATTAAATTGCCCGTAGTGTATGTGTGTAATTAAGTGTGTATGAATGTTTCCCTGTACTGGGTTGCAGCTGGAGGGGCATCCGCTGTGTAAAACATATGCTGGATAAATTGGCGGGTCATTCCGCTGTGGCAACCCCTTATGAATAAAGGGACTAAGCCGAAGGAAAATGAATGAGACATTTCTAGAAACATAATGTACATGAGTATTTTACCTGTGCCTGCCATTTTCTCCAGAAGCCCCCCGGTCCTCTAAAGGTTGGTACACCGCTCTCTGCACTCACTCCAGCCCCCGTAATGATAGCAATGTGCTTTGCTTTAGCGAAGTGCTCACGAAATGCTGTTAAATCTGTAAAGGAAATACAAATGTGACTTAGCAAAAAAAAAATATATATATATAATAAACAAATTGTCATATCAGTCGATGATAAAGATAATTCTAACAATATTTCTATTTCTTTCAAGTTGAAAGGCACATTATTGCTCCTGAGTAAAAGTTGTAGAAATTAGAGTTAATTGTTCATTTAAACTACTTTTTTATTCATCAAACATGATGAACACATCAATCTGCTGACCATTTTTGCATTTACTGTATATCACAAAAGATATTTGTTCTTCTTGCAATTCAAGTGCACAAAGGGATAAACAGTACATGTGGCACAATTGAGTGGCACTGTTTTGCTCTTTATTGAAGTATAAACATACCAATCATTTACTGAATGTGTTTATTAAGTGAATATTATAATACAATAATTATCACAATCATTTTATTCCCCAATCCTACAATTTAGTTCACAGACCATACATTAACAGGAGTGTGTTTTTTGTTTTTGATTTTTTTTCTGAAAGCGCTAGGTATTTCTGTTAGCTTCGGGCAAGACCCTGGCCTTAAAACTAGTCTCATGTCACACAGGTATATTTTTAGCAATAGAAAAAACATTTATATAGAAAATTACATTTAATTAGAGTCAAAATTATTAATGTTTATTTTATTCCAAATCTCATTATACTATTAAGGATCATGTTTCATGAAGATATTTTGTACTAATGATAATTTTGTATTTCCTACTATAAATATGTCAAAACAATTTTTGATTGGTAATGCTATATGACTGATAACTTAAATTGGACTTACTAATTAATTTTTCAAACACAATTTTCTCAGTTATTTTGATTTAGTTTTAACCTTCATATTCCAGATTTTCAAAAGCACCTCAGTGAAATTGTTACCGACTCGGTCCCAGTCATTCCCCTCACTGGCCAGCAGAGGTCCCCATCCCCGGACTTTTAAGCATTACATCATCCATCTAAACTGATTGTGCACACACCTGAACTGAATCTAGTTAACGACCCACGCTTCCTATATAAGCCACACTCAAACACCAGTTCATTGCGAAGTCTTGTTTAGCCCCAGCCAGCATTACTGAGTGTTTGGTCCTATCTGATCTTCTGAGAATAACCCCGGACTGTTTCTGACTCTGAGTTGCCTTCTGCCTGCCCATGACCCTTGCTTTATACACGGACTCAGATCCACGCTGCCTGCCCTCGACCCAAGCCTGTCTAACGGATTCTGAACCACTCTGCCTGCCACTGATCTATGCCTGGTAAATCACTCTGTGTCTGTCAGCCGCCAGCCCCAAGACCATTATTGATTACTGTTGATGTGTGTTCACACTTTAGTGCGTATTGGATGTTTGTGTTTGACTGTAACTAATAAATACTGCATAATGGATCCCTCCGTGTCAGTCTCCTCGTTACAGAAATATTGTCCTATCATAACAGACAAAATTAAAATTATGTAAATTCAAATGTGTCGTCACATAGCCAGATCAGTTTACCGCATTTTCAACAACCTCCAGGAGTGATAATGGTGTTAAGTGTGCTGGTGTCTCACCTGAGCTTGGTCTGGTCATCTTTGGAGATCTCCAGTTGAGTCTGACTGCCACACACAGGTGAGAAGTCAAACCCCTACTACACCACAACTGGCGCACAATCATTGAGAGAAAAGGTCACGCTGCACAGCTAGAAAATCAGAAAAGTATACATATAAACAACCCACAATGTAGTGTACTCACCTGAAAACATACACAGAATGAAGAGAGTAAAATTAAAACACTTCCTGATTCTGTTCCTTTTATTAGAAAAGAAGGGCTGTCCAGGAAGTCGTTTTTCAGGTTGGGAAATTCTTGAATTATTTCCTCCCATTCGTATTCCCACAAAAGAGCCAAAAATGTCTCATAAATGACAGATTACAACCCTATTTACAGGCCAAGAAATATATGTATTTAAAATATTTATTTGTAAAAATCAGTTTTAGTTTTTTTTTACAAAAAAAATCTATTCTATTTGTTATATTTTGATTTGACTACAACACTACGGGTAGGTCTATTGATTAACACTTGGTAATTTCACTTCATTACATATTTTATTAAATTTAAGTAATCATAATTAAGGAAAAATAATTGGAAAACAGAGTAAGGGAATAATCATATTATTTGGTAGTCCTTAGCATAAAGGTGCGGTCACACTTGACTTTTCCTTCCATGGACTTCCATTCATACGCACGCGAATGCGTCAGACCGGAAACGCAGGGTCATGCGTCTAGTTTCGCAGGTTGCTGCGGTGCAAAGTTCAAGCTTGGTGAACTAACCTGCGAAATCGCATCATTTGACTGCATGAGACCAATCGAGGAACAAAACAGGACCCCTCTGGACAGAAATTTAAAGCATGGAGCAATCGCTCGCTTTATTAATGTCTAATCATCTTGTTTAATCCCACCCCTTTTCGCACCGCCGCACGACAGAATTTCGCACACACAAAGCCCGGTGTGACCGTAGCTTAAGAATGTTCGAAAAACAATGTACTAATACAAAAATTAATCATTAAAACATAATAATGAATAACAAAAATTGTCACTTTGATTTTTTCAAACAAGTGATGGGGTTAATATCTGGCTTAAATATTACAAGTTCTACAAATAATCCAGACTTTTGTTTTTTTTCTCCACTAAAGATTTTGGAATAATGCTCTATTGATAATCACATATTATTTTTTTGTTTTGTTTTTTACAGTCTCAGTTTTATTTATGCAATCAGAATTTACATCTATTTTTATATCCAGATGTCCAATTACAGCTACTGTATTTACTTACTGTCCTTATTAAAAAATAATAAAAAACTAAGTTTTAACTGATTGTTTTTTTACACTTGAATAATCTGAAAAAAGTTGAATGTGCTGGCTCAAATCTGTGGTTGTTTTAGTTTGTTATTTATCTGACACATTTATTTTTAGTTTAATCTTTAGTTTCAAGACTTTTACTCGTATTAAAAACACAAATTTGAACACATTTGTAATCAATCTGAGAGATTTCTGTCTCTCCAATGAAAGTCTGTTCACCCAAAACTTCCATATAGAAATAACAAATAAACCACTCAGTATATACAGTTGAAGTCAGAATTATTAGCCCCCCAGTTTGTTTGTTTTTTTTTCCCAAATGATAACAGAGCAAGGAAATTTTCACAGTATGTCTGATAATATTTTTTCTTCTGAAGAAAGTATTTGTTTTATTTCAGCTAGAATAAAAGCAGATTTTAATTTTTTAAACACCATTAAAGGATTAAAGGACCATTAAAGCTATATCAAAGCTATGTCAAAAGCCACAGCCATATCACCCTGCAGCCCAAGACCGGTTACTCACTGAAGCTAAGCAGGGACCACATGGGAAAACTAGGTTGCTGTTGGAAGTGGTGTTAGTGAGGCCAGCAGGGGGCGCTCAACCTGTGGTCTTGCATGAGTCCTAATGCCCCAGTAAAAGTGAAGGGGACACTACGCTGTGAGTGGGCACTGTCTTTTGGATGAGACGTTAAACCGAGGTCCTGACTCTCTGTGGTCATTAATAATCCCATGGCACTTCTCGTAAAGAGTAGGGGTGTAACCTCGGTGTCCTGGCCAAAGTCCCTCTATCGGCCCTTCGATTATGGCCACCTAATCATCCCCATCCACTGTATTGGCTCTATCACTGTCTCTCTACTCCACCAATAGCTGGTGTGTGCTGAGCGCACTGGCGCCGTTGTCCTGTGGCTGCAGTCGCATCATCAAAGTGGATGCTGCACACTGGTGGTGGTGTGGAGAGACCTCCCTCATGATTGTAAAGCACTTTGGGTGTATGGCCATACACAATAAATGCGCTATATAAGTACACATTACATTATATATTTTTTTCGATAGTCTACAGAACAAACCATCGTTATACAATATGCCTATTTACCCTAACCTGCTTAGTTAACCTAATTAACCTAGTTGAGCCTTTAAATGTCACTTTAAACTGTATAGAAGTGTCTCGAAAAATATTTTGTAAAATATTATTTACTGTCATCTTGGCAAAGATAAAAGAAATCAGTTATTAGAGATAAATTATTAAAACTATTATGTTTGAAAAGGTGTTGAAAAAAACCTCTCTGTTAAACAGAAATTGGAGAAAAAAAATAATAAACAGGGGGCCTAATAATTCTGACTTCAACTTCATATATATATATATATATATATATATATATATATATATATATATATATTCTATAAGTCAACAGTACAAGATATAGGCTGTGTCTCTTTAAAAGACAAATTAGCTGCCCATTGTTTTGGAGATGAGCATATTTTAATGTAAGAGAAATCTTTCAGATTTGATTGTAAAAAAAGTTGAACAAATTCTTATAGGTGTAGAACACCGAGGAGAGAAATTACAGAATTCATTCTGGGTTAATAATACAGTTATTTATTATATATTATTGTATAAATATTGTTATTATTTTATTACTATATTTATAACGTTATAATTAACGAAAAAGGGACCCTGGTTTTGTGTTACCCCTCAAAGGGCATACTTTCTATATAGCACTGCTTTATTCAACTTTTTAACATAACAGGAACAGCCTCTTTGCATGAGGCACTACTGAGAGAACACAAGAACAAAAAACATGACAATCCTGGGTAGTCCAATAAATACTTTAATAAACATAAGTTGACCTTGTAAAATTAACCAGAGTTCCAGAATAGCTATAGCTTGGCAAGTTTAGAAACACAGCTGCAACCCTGCCATCAAATTTAATAAAGCTACTTATTTGTAGTTTTGGTAAAAACTTACACGCTAAAGACTGACAGCAATGCAGTGCCAAGTGTGAAAAATATGCAGATGCTATGCCACATAAACACACACAGCTCTCGTCCAATGAAAAGGTAGATAAGGGAACTTTTACCTGTGTGTTGTGCTGTTGACTCGTCAGATGGATTGTCCAGCGGAGAATATGATGAAAACTGTGTTTATTTCATCCACTCAGTTGCTGTCATGAGCCCATGGAAAACGTGTGAGCTGCCATCTGCTTTGACACAAACTTGCACGCACAACACGAACAGCTAGACGACAGATGACACAATTAACTTGCACTTTTTGTTACCGCTGAGGGGCGTGTGGTGGCCCAGAAAGATTAAACGTCCATTGAGTCACGTTCCAATCTACACATCTTTTTTAAGATATCGACGAAATGTGTACTTTAAAAAGTATAAAGGTGTAAACAAACATGTTTACAAAGAGTGTTATTTCATAACCCAACAGAAAAATACACAACAGAAATTTTCTAAAAAATAGCACTGGAAATGTGTTACCAGTAATCCCATTAAATTTTGATTGGTGCATCCAGAACATCGCTGAGAAAAGTCACAAGGCACCACGTTTTAATAAAACGCTTCAGAAGCGGTTCTGACTATATTTTACACCTGAATAATGACAATGCGAAACTTTTCAATATTAAATTTATATTATCGAGTGGATATTTAAAATATGAAAAATATGAATTAAGATATTGTACTTGACCAATAAGATAAAGCGTCTGGGCAACCTTATCCCGCCCATTAAACGCATAAAATATTTGAGAAGAAATCGCCGGTAGTGGTGACCTTTTTAACGTGATAGCGGCCTCCAGTGTGGAGTAGATATTACTGCGATATTTATTTTAAAAAACGATATAAAAATGTAAATTATTATATTGTTTATATGATTATATGGAAGCCCGTTCCCGCCACTGAATGAAAAATAAATAAATAAATAAATAAATAAATAAATAAATAAATAAGTACAATGTAAAAATAATTATAAAGTCAGAATTCTGACTTTATAACTCAAAATTCTGACTTTATAACTCGCAATTGCGACGTTATAACTCAGAATTGAGACTTTATAAATCAAAATTCTGACCCTATAACTCATAATTCTGACTTTAACTTTAAATTCTGACTTTATAACTTAGAATTGTGACTTTATAACTCAGAATTCTGACCTTATAACTCAAAATTGCAACTTTATACTTTTTTTATTATTTATTTATTTTTTAATTCAGTGGCGGGAACAGGCTTCCATGGTGATTATTCCATTTTACTTTTTTATAATTTTATAATTTGTCTAAATACAATCTAAATATTTTAAATATTGTAATTAATTTCAGTAATAATATTACAAAATTAAATGTATTACAGTACATTATATTTATGTATAATAACAATACTAATAAAAATCATCACCATCGTCATAAAAATAATAATGATGACATTTGAGTCCACAAATTACATATTTACAATAATTTCAAACACATTATTTTAATTTTACTCATGTGCTTTATTTGTCTGTGCTTTTTATGGTTATGTCTGTCTGAAAAGATTATTGTGACATGCAAGCTTTGAATTGAGAACTGCCAGCTGTTTCAAGAAGCCCAAGTTGGGCCAGATGCATCTCACTTTTAAAACACGGTCAATAGCATATTCCACCGGCATTTTATAGTGGATCATCAGATACGCCAGAAATAGTGTGGGAGATCGACTTACTCCATCCGTGCAGTGCACCAACACCTTATCTGATGAAAAAAACACAAAAACAATCAAAACAAACTCATTCTAATACAGCTGGTCAAAATACAACACCTATCAATAAAAAGTGATGTTGTGCGAGTCTCAGCTTACTTTCAGGGTTACTGAGGGCCTGGTGGATGAATGCTGCAGAAGGGTAAAAGTACTTGCTGATGTCAAAGCAGTGGTCATCTACTACAGGTACACCGTAGTATGTGATGTTCATGCCTTTGTAATATTTCGCCCCAGTTTTGACCTTACGTAGCAGATCTTCCTTGCGTGGCATTCCTAAAGATGCCATCAAATTGTTCTTTACAGCTGCAGCATTTAGGATGTGTGTAATGCCCATTTGCTTTAGTTTGGCTCGGTCCATTGCTGTATGTCTGCTCAAAAACACAATAGTTTTAGTTAGTTGTTTAAGTATTCATTCATTCATTCATTTTCTTTTCAGCTTAGTCCCTTTATTAATCTGGGGTTGCCACAGCAAAATGAACCGCCAATTTATTCAGCATATGTTTTACGCAGTGGATGCCCTTCCAGCTACAACCCATCACTGGGAAACATCCATACACTTCCATTCACACACATACACTATGGACAATTTAGCTTACCCAACTCACCTAATGGCGCATGCCCCTATGGCGCATGTCTTTGGACTTGTGGGGGAAACCTGAGCACCCGGAGGAAACCCACGTGAACACAGGGAGAACATGCAAACTCCACACAGAAATGACAACTGACCCAGCCAAGTTTCAAATCAGCAACCTTCTTGCTGTGAGGCGAGAGTGCTACCCAAGTTTAAGTATATAAGGTATAATTAGAGCTGTTTTGATATTCTTTGGGATCTGTATTTGATTCCAAGAATTGATTCCTTTTTTTTTTTTTTTTTTACATTTTTTAAACCCTGAGAGTAGTAAATAAGCTATAAAAACAACCTCAATCAAGCACATAATTTATTGCATAACATAACATATCATATCTAAAATGCAACGGTCAATATGGCGAATGAAGCCCTGCCTACTAGTACAGAAGCCAATCATCGATCGATATAGACTGACATTTCGGTGAACCAGATGTGTGCTTTTACGATAGTTTGGTGGTCAACAAACCTGGAATCTCAGCGAATACTTGCTTCACACAGATAAGAAATATATCCACATAAAGCTTGAAATATGAACTTTTAAATGAATCAAGTGCACTTAAAAACAAAAGTTTTTTTGGTTTAGTAATCTGTATGAAACAAACACGAGGTACAGTCCGTCCTGTCAATCACAGGACAGCAACTACTCAAATACCCACAAACTTGTAAACAAAGAGTCGCTGTCATTTCTGGAGGACATTCGCCATTAAGACCAAGTTGTGGATTACTTCAGAACACCAGTGCGACCAGACGATTATTATCCAGAGGATAATAATGTGTAACACTGCCATAAATGAGGTTGGTGCCGTGATCTCGTTCCTTTCGAGTGTGCATGCGCATTAGCTTGGGTAACCTGAAAATATGCTAATTTAGTTTGATTCGAACGTTTAGAAATGAAACTTATGAGACAGTTGTTGCTTAATTTTATTGTTTGATCCAAATATGTAATGTAATCGTTAACTTGGCTAGCAGTTTCGAAGAATTTGATGTTTCCATATGCAGACAGAATGCCCAAACATTCTGCCCGAGAGGCGTTTCAAAGATGGCTGCGGAGTGAAATTACTTGCCTTAAAGGGACTTTGCCTGAGCTCTTCCCTAAATCCAAATAATAGTGTTTTCAAAATCAAATGTAAGAGAAAAGTGCACTGCAACCACATATTTACCCTGATTTTACATTAACTTTATCTTTTTTGTGCAACTGTGCTTCACCAGAATCAAATCAGAGCAGTTTGTATCACAGTTACAATGACCACAATGAGCAAACTGACCACGTCACATTTTTGTATTATTTTGTGTTCTTTAAAGAACTCAATGTAAATAATCCTTTTTTATCGACAATAGCCCCTTTCACACATACAGACCTTTGCAGAAAATAATTTACCTAGAAACTGCAATCAAACATACAGCGTGTTGAAGTACGTTTTTGCAGATTCACCAAAAAAGTAGGCTGAAGCATATTTTTCCAATGGAACCTTTTCATATTTCCGGGTTTCTCAGCAGCAGATGTCAACATAGTGATAGTCATAGTAGGGAGAGAGTACTAAAAATACATTTTTTATTCCTATTTGCTTAAATAATACAAGAAAAACTTCACGAAAGTGTTTTCATGACTTTCACAAAATGAGAAAAAAAGTTGTGTGAGACGGTAGCCAGAAGAGAAAACAATGTCAAATGTACTGTCCTGCCCATAGACGCTCCATTAGAAACACCTCCCATAAGTGGTCATTATTTTTTCGTAATTTGATACAAAGATGATATAATTCGAAGTATAGCTTTATTTTGTTTTTTAAATCAAGATATTAAAAACTTTGTGGTGACCATTCAACGCGTCATCAATATCAACAGTCATTCAATCATTTATTATTTCCTTCAGCTTAGTTTCTGATTATCAGGGGGGACCACAGCGGAATGAACCGCCAACTATTCCAGCATATTTACGCAGAGAATGCCCTTCCAGCCGCAACACAGTACTGGTAAACACCCTTAAACTCTCGCATTCACACACACACTCATGCACTACAGTCTATTTAGTTAATCCAATTCACCTATAGCACATGTCTTTGGACTGTAGGGGAAACCGGAGCACCCAAAGGAAACCCACGCCAAAACGGGGAGAACATGCAAACTCAACACAGAAATGTCAACTGGCCCAGCTGGGACTTGAACCAGCGACCTTCTTGCTGTGAGGCAAGAGTGCTAACCACTTAGCCATGTGCCACCAACAGTCAATTGTTAACAATTAGTTATTTTAAACTGAAAAAGGTTTTAGCTGTTATAGACTCACTCATCTCCTATGACGACATTGGGCCAAACCTCAGTGACAGGCCTCTGGTCCAGTGTGCATTTCTGGAGACAATGCTTCAGATGGATCACGGTTTCATCAATATGCTTTTTAGACTCTTGAAGCTCTGGAACAGGCTTCTCTGTGTCTTCATTGTCTTTTTTCAACTGCTCTCTCAGCTGTAGTTTTCGCTTCTCTACGAGGGTTAAATTGAGAGCTGTCAGCTGCTTCAAGAAGCCCATGTTGGGTCTGATCCATCGCACACCTGTGACATGATCAATGGCGTTCTCCACCATTATGTCATGTTGGATCATCAGATATGCCAAAAAAAGTGTTGCAGAGCGGCTGACACCTTGAAAGCAGTGGATTAACACCTTATCTGAAAAAATGAATACAAAACGACACATCAAACCTAACAATTCATAGTAATTTATAGTAAATATTATAGTGTTTTTGAACCATACACTCTAAAAAATGCTGGGTGATGACACGTGTGATGACACGTGAAAACTATCAATACTGTACTAAGTTTGATTATAGGAAATATTATACTACAATAAACCAGTTTACTGTAGTAAAAACTAAAGAATACATTTATCACAGTTTATCAGTTCACTACACTTTATTATACAATATACTGCAGCATTCAGTAACAAATACAAAGTACTACAATATAAATACTATAATATGTACAGTATAATACATTTTGCTGTAGTATGGTTTAAAAACACAAGTATTTACAATAAATGTACTGTCTTAATAGATTATAAATAATTGTGTGTGTGTGTGTGTGTGTGTGTGTGTGTGTGTGTGTGTGTGTGTGTACAGGTTTATGTGGTGTACAAGGACACAAAGTTGTATAATGACATAGGTACTGTATGACTTAGCTGTACTATATTTAGCACACAAATCATGTCCATGTAATTCAAAAAACTTAAAAATCATCCGTAACAGGGTCTTTTGATATAAAAAATTTGCTTTAGGGGTAGGGCCATATAATAAAAGTTTTGTATAACTGTTACGGTATAAAACACATTATGCCTATGGAGTGTCCGTGTATACCATGTTCAATTTATGTGTCTGTGCGTGTGTATCAGCTCTTACTCTCCGGGTTACTCAGGGCCTTGTTGATGAATTCTGCAGCTGGGAAAAAGTATTCGCTGATATCAAACATGTCTTCATCCAGAGCAGGTACATAATAGTAAGTCATGTCCATGCCTTGGTAATGTTCATCCCTTGGAGTAATGTTTCCATGTAGATCTTCTTCAGTTGCTGCAGCTTTCAGTATGTGGGTAATACCCATCGTCTTCAGCATGGCTCGGTCCAATGCTGTCTCTCTGCACAAGAACACAACAACTGAATGGATACATGTGTTGTAATATGTTATGTGATGAAGTAAAAGTATACAGAAAATGCCCTAATCTAAATACTACACAAGTAAAAGATCTTCTTTACAATATTCCTTGTGTCAAAGTCAAATAATAACTGGCTATATTATGTATTTATTAGTTCAAATTAAAAACTAAGTATCGATACATATTTATTTAGCAAGAAAAAGTTGATTTTTTAACAAAATTGATCATACACTGATATCTACTAATCTTTCTAATCTATCAGGCAAATATCGACTCGGGATTGGTTCAAGTTTTGATAGTTTACTGGATGTTCTTCACACAAAACAGAAACAAACTCCTGTCAAAAACTGTGTTGCTCCATCCTTCTTTCTATTATTTTTTAATTTTTGCCAAAAACATCCCTATAATGGTAAACTTAAAACAGTCCAATGAAAAGCAGAGCAAACCATTGCAAACAAACATGGAATGTATTAGTAAACATATTAACTGGTTATATTAACATATTATGCATTTAAACATCATAACTTTAATGTTAAATTATAATCTTAAAAATTATGGCTCTTATAGTACTCATAGTTAATGACAATTGGCTACCAATAACAAGTGAAAATGAAATTTACCATAAAGCATAGCAAATGTGTGTAAATGGGTCCTGACAAACATAAAAACAGACACCACTTGTACAACCATACTATTTATTTTAATCTATTATATGCTTTAAAAAAAGGTCGCTGGTTTGAGTCTCGGCTGGGTCAGTTGGCGTTTCTGTGTGGAGTTTGTATGTTCCACCTGCGTTCGCGTGGGTTTCCTCCGGGTGCTCCGGTTTCCCCCACAGTAAAAAGACATGCGGTACAGGTCAATTGGGTAGGCTAAATTGTCCGTAGTGTATGAGTGTGAGTGAATGTTTATGGATGTTTTCCAGTGATGGGTTGCGGCTGGAAGGGCATCCGCTGCGTAAAAACGTGCTGGATAAGTTGGCGGGTTATTCTGCTGTGGCGACCCCGGATTAATAAAGGGACTAAACTGAAAAGAAAATGAATGAATGAATATGCTTTGAAAGGATTGAAGGGGAATTTGTTATTATTTAGTTTTTAAATTTAAGCATACCATTTAGACAGTAATCCACAATTTAGTTCATGTTCATATTCAAGCATTTCATACAATGCCCTTAGGAAATTAACTATAGTTTTACTAAAAAAAAAAAAAAGAAAATAATATTGTATCTAAACTACAGTGACCACAAATCAACATTTCTATACACAAACCATGTTTTGACTATGGTATGTGTAGTAAAACCGTGGTTATGCAAATCACTCAATGCAGCAAGAACATGGTTACTACATTTATATAAACATAAACCATGGTTAATTTTCATAAGAGTGGAAGAAAACATTTTCTAAAACCCTTCTACCAATGAAAGATATACTGTATAATGGCACTGTATCTGATTCCTGTGTATCAGCTGTACTATTTTATCACATGATTTGTTATAATGTGTCATAAATGTGTTGCAAACTTACTCATTTCCTATATAGATGTTGGGCCAGACTTCAGTGACCGGAGTCCAGTCAAGTGAACATTCCTCCAGGCGATTCCTAAGTTTGCCTGGGTCATGAGGAATATACATTTCCAGCCGTGAAAGTTCTGTTTTTATTTGGCTTTCTTTGTTACTGCAGCTTGGGCCTGGAACACGTGATGGCCCTTCATCCACTGGATCCACTTCAGTCTCTGAATACAAAGTTGAAGTTTTAATTTAGCATAATATTAAGCTACTGTATAAAACAACATTGGAGTCAAATACATTTGCTAAAGTAAACTTAATTAAAGTAAAATTACTAAAGTAAATATCAGATGACTGTGGGCAACTATTGCTTTTAGATATAGCCTAAATGAATTACATTTTACAATACACTAGTAAACAGACACCCATTAGACTCCTGAATAAGAGGAGAGAGCTTTCGGCAGGCAGTGAGAAACATCCAAACACTTTCAACTAGGCAGTATTCTAATGAATAAACTACATATTTGCAATCGAAACAGCTACATTCTCACATTCTTGCCTAAAAAAAGATTGATACACACAGATGAAGAGGTTGGACAAGTTCTGATATGGGCAAAATACCTGCACGGCTATCAGCCAATCAGATTCAAGAACCAGAAAGAACTTTTCAATAAAGTGAGAATACTGAAGAGAAAAAAAACAGTTCAGTTTTACTTAAAGGCAAAAACTGGGCACAATTTTTAATTTGGTACACCTCGTTTCCTATTAAATGTAAATATATGTAAGTAAATCCATTATATTGTCTCAATATAAACATATTTACCTATTTGCATTTATACACATTTTTATTAGTATGCCTGTATTCCAAAAGGTATACTATTATATTGTTTAATTATTATTAGTACCTTTAAGGTAACAATCAACGATCGGGGGTGGTGGGGCGGTCAACTTTTTTGGTAATGTTAGTTTGTGTAATACATGCTTCAATGAATCAAATGTGTTTGTTTATTAAAATTATATCTAATTTATTGAGAAAATGTATTTAAGTTTCGAGTTTTTTGTGGCATACAGGGTATTTAGTGTATTCTGACCTAATTAGAAATGTTGGCTTACTTTAGGACAAACTATGCAAACAATGCATCTTATTTGATGTTACTTTGGGCAATATGTAAAAACAAACACCTATTTTATGGAAAAACGTGGTTTTCTCCACGTCTTGTAAACTCTTACAGTGTCTATCGGTGCCCTAAATCTGCCAGTTTCAGACTGTTGAATGGCTTTGGACTGATTTTGGCACGATTATGTCTTTTAGGCTGGATTACTGTAATGCTCTGTTTGCTGGCTGCCCAGTTTCCTCTATTAACAACTTCAGCTAGTACAAAATGCAGCTGACAGAGTTCTTACCAGGTCTAGAAAATATGATCATATCACCCCAATTTTATCCTCCTAACACTGGCTGCCTTTTAAGTTTCGTATTGATTATAAAATATTGCTTCTTACCTATAAAGCTTTAAATACCTTCTGTCTCGCTACAACCAACCTGCTCTTTAAGATCTCAAAACTCAGGGTTTCTGGTAGTACCTAGAATAGCAAAGTCAAGTAAAGGGGGTTGAGCCTTTTCATTTATGGCTCCTAAACTCTGGAATAGCTTTCCTGATAATGTCCAAGACTCAGACACTCTCGCAGTTCAAAACTAGATTAAAGACCTATCTTTTTAGTAAAGCATACACTCAGTGCATCACTTAGAGATATGATACATGAATGTGCCCCAGGCAGGTCTTTGCATCTCATTTAAAGACACTATGAACAGCAACTACGCTAATTATTCTTTTTATTCTCTATTTCCACCTGGGAATACTCATCCCGAGGCCCTCAGAGACTATGCTGTGCCACTGATGCAATCCAAGACCAGCGACGAGATGATCCCAAGGTTTCCATAATCCTGGACCAGGCTGTATCCTAGACTGCAGCTCTGCACAAGACGTTTGACCATAGAAGAAATGGTCGTGCCCAACAGAGCCTGGTTTCTCTCAAGGTTTTTTAATTCTTCACTTTTGCTAATTGGTGATGTTTTTGTCCTTGCCACTGTCGCCACTGGCTTGCATGGTTTGGGACCACAGCTTCGAGTATGCAAGCAGAGTTCTGGAAAGATTAAATCTGCGGATCATGCTGGTGGTTTCAGCGTGTCTGTTCATGTCCACCCCATGAATGAGCGCATAATGACATGTCTCATAAGATGCTTTCTGGATTATTTTTGCACTGTTTATGGAAGATAAAATGGGTGTGGGTGTATGGAACTCAATGTGCACAAACACATAAAGGGTGTATGTGTATAAATGATGCATATATTATTATTAATACTTAAGTGTGTAAAATGTCAAATAAAATTAAAAGCTGAGAATAAAATCATAAATGTAAGGCATTCTCTTCACTGCGCTCCAGTTTGGGATGATGGAATAAAGTATAAAACCACATATAGAAAATACCTACCACTGCAAATTCATTAAAATCTAAAAATAGTAGACTATACAAAACTAAAACAAAATGGTTATAACAGGGTGTCTTAAAAAGTATTAAAAATTGATAAATAAATTTAGAAAAAAATAAGGCCCTTAAGACTTAAATGAAAGTCTTAAGGTCGCCACTGGCTTGCATGGTTTGGGACCTGTAGAGCTGCGCATGGATTTGCTCTTCAGTGGTTGAACTCTCAGTAGTGAATATTAAACCACATTGAACTGAGCTAAACTGAACTGAACTTAAACTCTGAAAACTGAACTGACACTGTTTCAATTCACTTTGATCTTCTATGTGAAGCTGCTTTTTATTATTAATATTATTTAAAATACAGATCAGAGTGAACTTATTTCTCAGTTTTAAAGGGCTGACCCCCACACATCTTGTTTTGACGTCCTTCAGGGGGGATCAAGCCTTAAGAGGGTTAATCACCCCCAACCTCCCTGTAATTCACACCCTACCTATAGGTAAAAAATGTTAGACAGCTTAAGTAATGTAAACCTCTGTATATAACGTATTCCTCTTTTCAGAGAGTCTAAACATATAATTTGTATACTGTGTTTGACTAACTAGGAATTATTGTATTATCAACATGTTTTTTTTTTTCATTGTTTTTTGATTACTTCTGTTATCCTTTGTATGTCACTTTGGATAAAAGCATCTGCCAAATGATTAAAATAACGTAGACATAGATAAATAACACATGGAAAAACTGTAACTGTTTAAAAAAGTAAATAAATAAATATTGAGTAAATGAATACATTTGTAAAGTAGAGAAAAGGCTGTTTGCATTCACCAGTTGGTTTGTTTTTCTCAGTGATTACAGAAGAAGAAGAACCTTTTCCACTGCTTCCTCCTGCTGGTTCGGTCATTTCTTCAAGTGCGAGCTGGATGTGCTATGTGTCCCGATAAAAACCGTCAGATCCTGTCAAACTGTTTACTCGCTGTGCGTAACTCAACTCGGGTTCATAGGTCGAAAGAAATGCGCTTCCCACAAACATTACTTGTAACCATGGCAACTGCTTTGAGTGAAACGCACATGTAGTTAATGTTAAGAAACGGCCCAATCAGGTAGTGAATGTCGGCAGGCGGCAGCCACGCCTCCGTTTTTAGATGTGTCCTTTCCAGGTCCGTACTTCCTTGCATCCCAGTGCAGCAGCATTTAAAAAGAAAACGGGCTCTTTTCCACTGTTTTCAATACGGGAGAGGACGTGTTAGGCATGTTATCACGATATATATTATTATCATGCACATGGTTTAAACCGATCTTCTTTGAGTGTATAAAATAAGTTAAAAATAATGAAATACCATGCACGCAGTGCAAAACAGTAAGCGTGGACAGTAACAGGAGTTACATTTTTTGCTAAACTCAGGCATTACTACTTATATGGTGGACAACGAGCTACCACATGATGACATGAGGAAGATTTTAAACATGTTTATTAACTATATTTCTCAAAATATATATATTTTTTAATTATTTAATAAATATAGTATTTGGTGAGATGTATTATTTATATGACAATACAAAATCAATAAAAAGTATTGTTTTCTTTAGATTTTTCTAAATTATATTTGTAGCTGAACATGAGCATACATGACCTGGGACATGGCAATTCAGCTACTTGCAATGAAATTAGAGTAATTATTTAAAATCATATGTTGTGGAAATTGGATAATCCTATTAAGCTTTAAGGATTTTTTTTTTATTGCATTTTTAAATATTCTGTACCAAATAATGCCTTGGGGACACAAGTTCCAGTTTTGGCTTGCTGACCAATCTAATGTTCATAAATCATAAATCATACAAGAACATTCATTAAATAATTCATTTTCTTGTCGGCTTAGTCCCTTTATTAATCTGGGGTCGCCACAGCGGAATGAACCGCCAACTTATCCAGCATATGTTTTACGCAGTGGATGCCCTTTCAACTGCAACCCATCACTGGGAAACCTCCACACACACTCCTTCACACATACACTATGGACATTTTAGCTTAGCCTAGTGCATGTCTTTGGACTTGTGGAAATCGAGCACCCAGAGGAAACCCACGCGAACACGGGGAGAACATGCACACCCCACACAGAAATGCCAACTGATCCAGCAGAGGCTCGAACCAGCGACCTTCTTGCTGAGGCGATCTTGCTACCCACTGTGACGCCTTTATACAAAAACATGTTAGAGATATTTAACATCAATAAAGGCTGTTTTATTAACATTTTTATACAGTGTATATACAGGAATCAAAGATTGAAATTCAATAACTTTATAAGACCTTTTTTAAGAGGTCATCACCACTTCAGGTTTCAACCAGTAACATTGCTGACATTTTAACTTGCAGAATATTTACTAAATACTGATAGAAAGAAACGAATCCTAAATTAAAACTGTATTTATGTACTGAATAAAAATATGAATCCAGCAAGTGGCGCATTTACAACAGGAGGAATAATAGTGTAGCAGCATGATGTCAAATCTAGCAGGATTTGTTTCATTTCATGAACTACACCTAATATTCAAAGATTAAATTCAGGCAATTTGTAGCATACTGAAACAAAATTTAATACCTTGTAATAGCATTTAAGACTTTCATTTAAGTCTTAAGGGCCTTATTTTTTTCTAAATTTATTTATCAATTTTTAATACTTTTTAAGACACCCTGTTATAACCATTTTGTTTTAGTTTTGTATAGTCTACTATTTTTAGATTTTAATGAATTTGCAGTGGTAGGTATTTTCTATATGTGGTTTTATACTTTATTCCATCATCCTAAACTGGAGCGCAGTGAAGAGAATGCCTTACATTTATGATTTTATTCTCAGCTTTTAATTTTATTTGACATTTTACACACTTAAGTATTAATAATAATATATGCATCATTTATACACATACACCCTTTATGTGTTTGTGCACATTGAGTTCCATACACCCACACCCATTTTATCTTCCATAAACAGTGCAAAAATAATCCAGAAAGCATCTTATGAGACATGTCATTATGCGCTCATTCATGGGGTGGACATGAACAGACACGCTGAAACCACCAGCATGATCCGCAGATTTAATCTTTCCAGAACTCTGCTTGCATACTCGAAGCTGTGAATCACTGCTTTATGAAGTAAAGATGGAATTATTCTTTTCAAAACAACAACAATAATTTAATGACTCTGTGGCTCCCTCTGAAACATGACCACGGTCACACGTAATGCACGTTACACAATAACCAGCCTCTATGGCAAGCTATTTTATCATTAATCTAAAAGATTTTTTTTTGAGTATTTCTAGCGACTACCCTGGTTTTAAATTCAAGTACTTATTAATTAGACACTATATGTTATTTTATTTATTGATTGATTGATAGCAGTACCTTTCATTAGATATCACTTATCAATAGATAGTTAATTAATAAATATTTAGATAATCTGACATGGTTACTGGTTCTTATTTATTTAATATAAAACTGTTTTTAACATTACTAATATGCATTTATAAAATTTTAATTGTTAAAATGGCAATTATTATTATTTCTTTTACTATTAAAATTTGGCTTGATTTTAAATTTTCCATTCCGACTAGCCATATAAGATAAGTGGGGGAAAAACAGATCTGACTAGTAAGGTCAGAATTGTAACTAGTAATATTTACAAAAGACAATGGGGTCTAATAAATAGTAGTACCTAATGAATAACTACATTCATAAATTAAAAAGTTGTATATCTTATGAATAAGTACTAGTACCTGATAATTTAGAATGCTCAAGATTTAAAAAGATACTAGTCACTTCTGCAGTCATAGATATATACACTAGATATCGCATACGGACCCTGAGCGTGCATCAATAGCACCGCCACATTTGTACAGTGCTCCTATAGGACAAATGTCATTCAACTGCTCTAGTCAAGACTAAAGCCAATGTGAAGATGCTGGACTTAAACGCTATGGGTGTAGTAACGAGAAAACAAAGATCAAGCACAAATGCATAACATTTCATAGGTAAGATTTCATTTTTTGCCATATAAGATTAGTGGGGGAAAAACAGATCTGACTAGTAAGGTCAGAATTGTAACTAGTAATATTTACAAAAGACAATGGGGTCTAATAAATAGTAGTACCTAATGAATAACTACATTCATAAATTAAACAGTTATATATCTTATGAATAAGTACTAGTACCTGATAATTTAGAATGCTCAAGATTTAAAAAGATACTAGTCACTTCTGCAGTCATAGATATATACACTAGATATCACATACGGACCCTGAGCGTGCATCATTAGCACCGCCACATTTGTACAGTGCTCCTATAGGACAAATGTCATTCAACTGCTCTAGTCAAGACTAAAGCCAATGTGAAGATGCTGGACTTAAGCGCTATGGGTGTAGTAACGAGAAAACAAAGATCAAGCACAAATGCATAACATTTCATAGGTAAGATTTCGTTTTTTACGTTTTTGTATGCTACGAACTTTTGTGCTATATGCTATATTGATTATAATACAGTCACTTACTACATTGACCACAAGGCAAAGTAGCACCAACTCACACTTAATACTAGGCTTATGCTAGTTTTGTTGAATAAAATAAGCAAACTATGTAAATGAAATATGATAACAAGACACTGCGGTGCTAGAAACTTGTATTATTGTTGGCTAAGTGAACGAATCGTTTATAACGGGATTCAGTCACAAACAAATCGAAGCCCTCCGGTAGAATAAGAAGTGAAAGCAGGAGAGGGGGTGTGTTTCAGGACACGGATTAGATCAAATTTAACAGGGAGGAAGGAACGTATATTTCAATGCAAACAAACATACGCTCTTTGTCAGGAATGCCCATGCGATCACTTATCCATCGATGTAGAAAAGTGATGTAAAATTATAACTTTCGTAATTTAAAAAATAATTGCATACTGACCACTGGGAAAACTCCCGATCATAGATATATGTATAAATGTGTACATATCTTTTGCTCTGCATGACCAGTCCTCCTTGATCCCACATTCATTTTAAAGAAGCGTTACCCTGTACTAAAATGGCAGCTCTTGACGCATTCCTTTCAAAAGACAACAATAGCGTAGGTAACATCTAATGTAAATATCTATGTACTGCAATCACCACTAGTGATAAATGGAAAACTGTCTTCGAAAGCGAGTCACAAAGGTTTATAGTATTTTTCTAAATTTGTTACTACATTTACATATACATTAAGTCATTTAGCAGATGCTTTTATCCAAAGCGACTTACAAATGAGGACAAGGAAGCAATTTACACAACTATAAGAGCAGCAGTGAATAAGTGCTATAGACAAGTTTCAGGTGTGTAAAGTCTAAGAAGCAAAGCATTAGTAATGGGCTTTTTTTTTTTTTTTTTTCAGAGAGAGAGTAGTTAGTGGTATAGCCAGAGAGGCAGTTAAGATTAGGAAGGAAAGTGGAGACTAAATAGTTGAGTTCTTAATCGTTTCTTGAAGACAGCAAGTGACTCTGCCGTTCTGATGCAGTTAGGGAGTTCATTCCACCAACTGGGCAGATTGAATGCGAGAGTTCGGGAAAGTGATTTCTTCCCTCTTAGGGATGGAACCACGAGGCGACGTTTATTCACAGAACGCAAGTTTCTGGAGGGCACTTAAATCTGCAGAAGTGAGAGCAGATAAGAAGGAGCAAAGCCAGAGGTCGCTTTGTAAGCAAACATCAGAGCTTTGAATTTGATGCGAGCAGCAACTGGAAGCCAGTGCAAACGGGTGAGTAGCGGAGTGACATGTGCTCTTTTGGGTTTATCAAAGAGCACTCGTGCTGCTGCATTCTGAAGCAGCTGAAGAGGTTTGATAGAATTAGCTGGAAGCCCGGCTAGTAGAGAGCTGCAATAATCCAGTTTGGAGAGAACAAGAGCTTGAACAATGAGTTAAGCTGCATGTTCAGATAGGAAGGGTCGGACCCTTCTGATGTTATAGAGTGCGAATCTGCAAGATCGAGCAGTTCTAGAAATGTGGTCAGAGAAGTTTAGTTGGTCATCAATCGTTACTCCAAGGCTTTTTACCATTTTAGATGCAGTAACGGTTGTCCCATCCATCTGGATTGAAAAGTTATGGTGTAGAGTCGGTTTGGCAGAAACTTCAAGCATTTCCGTTTTCGCGAGGTTAAACTGAAGATGATGATCTTTCATCCAGTGTGAAATGTCTGACAGGCAGGCTGAGATGTGAGCTGGAACCGAGGGATCATCAGGGTGAAAAGAGAGGTATAGCTGGGTATCATCAGCATAGCAGTGGTAGAAAAATCCATGTTTCTGGATGACTGTTCCTAAAGATGTCTTGTAGATGGAGAAGAGAAGTGGCCCAAGAACAGAGCCCTGAGGTACACCAGTGTTTAAATGCTGTAGGTTGGACACCTCTCCCCTCCAAGACACCCTGAATGACCTGTCAGAGAGGTAAGATCTGAACCATTGAATAACAGTGCCTGCAACGCCCAGTGACTCAAGCGTAGATAGCAGGATCTGGTGGTTTTCAGTGTCAAAAGCAGCTGATAAATCCAGCAAGATGAGGACAGATGATTTAGTCTGCTTTAGCCAGTCTGAGATCCTCCACGACCAAGAGCAGGGCAGTCTCAGTTAAGTGGCCTTTCTTAAAGCCAGATTGCTTGTTGTCCATGAGGTTGTTTTGAGTAAGAAAGTCCAGGAATTGATTGAACACTACTTTCTCCAAAATCTTGGCCATGAATAGAAGCAGGGATACCGGTCGGTAGTTTTCAAGTAGCGTTTGATCCAGGTTGGGTTTCTTTAGCAGTGGGGTTACCCTAGCCTGCTTAAATGAAGTAGGGAATAAACCAGAGGCAAGAGATGTGTTAATTATGTGAGTCAGTATTGGTATGACTGCAGGAGAAATGGCTTTCAAGAGATGAGAGGGAATGGGATCAAGCGGACAGGTGGTTGCATGGCTAGATAGCACAAGATTGGACACCTCAGAAAAAGAGGTGAGTGTGTGTGGTGTTGGTGGTGTATCTTGCGTGTTTGTTGTAGGTGCAAGAAATTGAGCACTGATTTTTGCAGTTTTGGTGCAAAAGAATGTAGCAAAGTCATCAGTAGTGAGTGTGGAGGATACGGGTGGAGGAGGAGGATAGAGGAGGGAGGAAAATGTTTTAAAAAGTAAGCGAGGATTGGTGGCACTGTTGACTTTCTGACAGAAGTATGACTGCTTTGCAGAAGCAACCTCAGCCGAGAAAGAGGACAGAAGAGTTTGGTATGTTATGAGCTGTTCAGGATTTTTAGTTTTTCGCCAAATTCTCTCTGCAGCCCGAAGTTTTGAGCGATGCTCACGGAGAACATCAGAGAGCCAGGGTACTAGTTACAATAGAACAGTTAGTATTCAAATAAGTATTAGTATAATGAATAAGAGGCAACACAGTGGCGCAGTAGGTAGTGCTGTCGCCTCACAGAGATGGGTTGCGGCTGGAAGGGCATCCGCTGCGTAAAACAAATGCTGGATAATTCATTCCGGCGGTTCAAATGTCGGTTCATTCTGCTGAGGCGACCCCAGATTAATGAAGGGACTAAGCCGACAAGAAAATGAATGAATGAATGAATAATGTTAAACTAATACATTACAAGTAATGCAAGTTGCAAAATCATTGTTTTTTTTCAAGTATTTTTCAATTTATTGCTTTATAATTTCCCAAAAAAATCTAAGATATTTTTAGTAATTTAGTAATTCAAGTTGTTTAGTTTATCCATTATTGACTAATGCTTAATGAATGAATTCTGATTCATTCTAGCTTAAATGTGGGTATTTACTAATCTCACAGACAAGAAAACAGATTTATTATCAAACTTACAATCAATGCAAACTGTGAATTTCTGAAGTGTTGAACTTTTTTTTGTGCATCATATTTATATGTATTCCTGAACAGCAGCTGAGCTAAAAGATTTGTTTGAGCTGTGCCTTCATCTGTAAAGTTATGAAATTACATGTCCTTCAAGTGTATGTAACACTAACACATACATAAACTATACAAAACATTTTGCATCGATTTTTACATTTATATATAATTTTATCACATGTTCATTTTATATCCAAGTATAAATAAACATTTTCTCAAATATATGCATGCTTATATTTAAATAAACATAATAAATATTCACAGTGCATGCACATAAATTATATCTAAACAAACTTTTATTTTGTATGCAATTAAATCGCAATACATTTTTGCCCAGTACTATTATTCCAAACAACAAATCAAGCCCAGCCAAGATAAAAAAAAAAAGTCACACAAAAGCCATAATTCATGCAAATTGCAATGCATTATATTAAGTAGGCTAACTTTCCCCATCACTGCTAATATTAAAATGTATAAATGAATTACCAATTTACTCAGCAACGTTGCAGAAAAAAATTGGGAGTGCTATTACAGTAAGGCAATGACATCTGATGCTGATTTAAAACTGCCAAAATTTTCTGTAATACCGTTCCTAAGGTATATGTAAGATTTTTTATTTACATTTTTTTGTTTGTTTTTTAGGACATCTTCCGCAGAAAAGATATCCAAAGATGTGATTTTAAATTGTAAGGAAATCTGTGTTTTTGAAACTAATGAAGACAGCAGAAGTCAATGATTTATTTGAATTATTTAGCCTGACATGTTTTAAAAAACAAAATATATTGTTTGTTGTGTGAAAAAGTTGTTGTTTTTTACCCAGACATTTAAAAAGAATATATTTTAGAGCAGTAATCACAATACCGTGATACTGTGAAACCGTGATATTTTTACCCAAGGTTATCACACCGTCAGAATCAGGGCCATGCGCAAGGGGGGAGGGGGGGGTAGGGGGGGGGGATGTAGGGGGGTCAATTGACCCTCCCCCCTCTTCACTTTGCGATCGCCCCCATCCCCCACCCTGGTCTTCACATTGCGATCGCCACCACCCCCCAACCCCCCGCTCTTCACTTTGCGATCGCGTTGAAATCTTATACTAGCCCATGCCTATTTCTGAGTGACCCGAAGGTCCGTTCTGAATGGATAGTAAAAATAAACAACGATACGGGACCTCATTTTCAGCTAAGTTAAGCAAAATGGCACTAGTTAGCTAAAGTTTTCTTTCCCAAACACACGTTTTAGATGCCATTTATCAAACTCAACTTAATAAACTAATTCTTTCACAGTATTAAACTCATCACGGTACTGAAATACGATACTGAAATAAATTTAAAAATCCATTTCCGCTAACGTTTAAACACCGTTAAGCACAACAGAAATGACTGATTGGCCATGAAGATCATCAGTTCACTGCACTTTACCGATGTTTTCAAAGTGCAAACACAGATAAGCGATCCGCTGATCTTCGTGGCTTTAAAACGCTCCAGTGTCTCTGTACTTGTTTGCACTCAGTGAAGAGCGGTGAATTGATGACCTTCATGGCCAATCACAGTCATTTCTGTTGAGCACTGGAGAATATGATGGCAAATTAGTGCTGTTTACCAGCGTACTCAGCTGCGCTTAAAATGTCAAAGTTTCTTCCCACCGCAGCCTTGCTTTTGTTTTTTAAAATGGCGGCCACATGAAATAAGCGTATTGAAATAAAAATAAGCAATCCAATAACTGAACTTGCAGTTGTGTATTTACAAGTATCGAATGAATAGGAACTAGATAATGAACAAGTACTACTTTATGAAAAAGATACTAGTATCTAAAACGTAAGTAGTAGCATGATTGAAATGGATACTTTTCATAGGTTAAACGGCTTGCCATACGGACTCCTCCCATTACAACCTCACATCAAATACTGCGTAAAGAGTGAGTCGCCCGCGGGACCACAGGCAATATCCATACGCACTTTACGCTCGGTTTACTGTACTGTAAAATATGGCAGAAGAAGAAGCTGGTATTTTTGTTAACCAAGAGCAGTTCAGCTGTCCTATCTGCATGGATCTCCTACGGGACCCTGTAACCATTCCTTGCGGACACAACTACTGTATGGAGTGCATCAAGAGCTTCTGGGAGCAGAAGAGCCAGAGGAAGCTGTGCAGCTGTCCGGAGTGCAGACAGAGCTTCAACCCGAGACCTGCTCTCAACAAAAACACACTATTCGCCGAGGTTGTGGAGAAGATGAGACACACTGGGATACGCTCTCCTACTCTACCTGCTGCTGCCGGAGCTAAAGGTGACCAAGACACCGCAGAAGAAAAGCTTTGTGAAAAGTTTTGTGAGGTAGGTGTGTGAATTTAAACACGATGCTAAAACTTTAGAAGACTTTAAGACTCTAACAAGTTTTTAACTTTCATGACGTTTTCAAGATAACAGTTTAGGTTACATTCATCCAAAGTAATTGAAAGTAAACACACTAGCAAATACTCTATTTTAATATTAACAACTTTATGTTAGCGAATGCTGTCATAACTGTTGTGAATGTGATCGACTAATAAATGATGTAGTATTCTTTCGTTTTTACTTCTGTAAATTGTGGTATTTGGTCATCTGTTTATATTACAGTTTATATTACTGTTGTTGTGTTATCATAGCAACTATAGTTGTACCACAACATATTCATTCAAGGCCTGCTAAAAAAACTGCTTAAACCAGCCTATGTTGGTTGGTTAGCTGGTTGACCAGCCTGGTTTTAGAGGGGTTTTGGCCATTTCCAGGCTGGTTTCCAGAAAGTGTCAGCTGTTTATTACATTTGTTTAAAGTAATTTATAGTAACGGGTTTTAACCATACTAAAGTGTATTTTAATATTTATAACTCTTGCTTAGTGAATGCTGATTTTCAATTAATGTGCACTTTACAACAAGTTTGTATTAAATAATGTTAGTTAATGAACTAATAGTAAACAATGACTGTTCAGCATTACATAATCTTTGTTATTGTTAACTTACTCATATTCTAATGTATCTCTTTACATTAACAGCAGCTTATTTGTTGTATGTTTACTTATACACATACACTGATGTATTTGTACATGATTAGATAAGAGGATCTAACACTTAAACAACATTTATTCAGAAATTCTAAACTTTTGTTAATGTAAACTTACAAATATAGCAATATGTTACTTAATGCTTTGATTAGCATGATTAAATAATGGACAATGACTCAGGTTCAGCAGTACACAACCTTCAGTTTGCACATTATTTATGTTTGTGGACTCTTTTCTAACATGATTTATCAGTAACAAGGCATTTGTTAAAGGAATTAGGAAGCTTATTGTAGTGTACACTATTCCTTTTCATCTAATGTGTTACTAATATTGGTTAACCCTTTATTAATATGGTTATAGTTAAAATTATTATGAAATGCTTAAAGTCGTTCACTGTTCAAGCTAACTATTGCATTAACTAACAACATTATTATATGTTTACTTACCAATAACAAAGATTAATAAATGCTTAACAGATGTGTTGTTAATGCTTAAATTAGGTCAAAGATATTGAAATCATGTATAATTTAAAACTTATGTATGTGTGTGAATGAGTGTGTGTGGATGTTTGCAGGGTTTCAGCTGCAAGCTGTTTAAAACATATGCTGGATAAGTTGGCGGTTCATTCCGCTGTAGCGACCCCAGATTAATAAAGGGACTAATCCGAAAAGAAAATGAATGAATGAATGAATATGAATTAAATAACTTAACAACTAAGTTAATAAACAATATATGTGTATGATAATCAGTCCTTAAAAATAAGTTTTAAATATGAATATGTTTTATGTATTGTTTAACAATGTAAACCATGTTAGATTTAAATCACACACACATATACACTGTATATATTAAATGACTTATTCATATTGATATTGACATACATTCATGAGGGTCTCCTGGGCTCCTTTGTACAACTATTTCCTGTTTTGTTCTTTTTATATAAAAAAAAAAAAACTAAGAAATTAGTGTAATAAGTATTTAAAATTTATCATTTTCTATTTTTAAATTTTTTTTATTTTATTGCAGTAAAAGGACGTTTTACTCTTGGATTTGACCAAAATAAAAAGGCATACAAACATTCTCATTGGACACAGAAGAGGTGTGTTTAGAAAATTATTGCTTGCATGTATAAATGTCTCTTTATGTGCATCTCATGGTCTGCAGCAAGAGCTCAAGCAATCCCAGAGGAGATGCCAGCAGGTTATAAAGCAGCGTGAAATGGAGCTACAGGGTCTGAGTCAGGCTGTAATCTTGCTCAGGGTGAGTCCAGTTAGCACCAGTATATTGTGGGTTATTACTTTATGATCCTTTATCAATGAGGGAGAGAGCTTCTGCAGTCTTCAGCTGTGTACTAAATGATGTACTAAACACTGTAAACGAAACAGCAACAGTTCACAAGAGTGCATAAAGTGTCCAGCATTCCACACTTCAATTATCTGTTATATAACATATGTGTATAGTATGCTTTTTCTCATGCTTAAAAAAGTACACAAATTGACCTATCGGTAGGCCCCACGGCCCCAAAAGGGATATATATATATATATATATATATATATATATATATATATATATATATATATATATAATATTACTAAATAAATATGGCGGATAACAAGCTTAATTTGGAAGTGAGGGTTTACTGATCATAATGCAAGTGAGAGAAGTGGGAGAATGACCGCAAATATCACAGTATAAGATTCAATTAGTTAGAGAAGGTAGAGTTCAATAAGGTTCAGTGAGGTAGAGGCTGTGGGTCTTATTTAGCACAAAATGGTGATGAAAATGTGCGTACGCCACTTCCCTCACAAAAGTTGTGATCTATAAAAACCAAACTTGACAGAAAAATGTGCGCAGCTGTAAGTATCTAATTTAAATTATATATTGACTTAATTGAGCGATTTTAAAAGATCATTTGAGCTATCAGCATAAATAAATAAATTAACATTTATTCTGGTGTATGTTCACTTTTAGAAAAAGTTTCTATGCAAAGTTTTATTCAATTCAATTCACCTTTATTTGTATAGCGCTTATACAATGTAGATTGTGTCAAAGCAGCTTCACATAAAAGGTCACAGTAAATAGGAACAGTGTAGTTAATGAGACCTTGTGTTACTTTACATAACAACGGCAATTAAATCACTTAAGTTGACCTTAGCAGAGTTAAAGCACTGTTTCTTCGATTTACTTTAGAGCAAATTTATATCCCTGTTGATCTTCTAGATGTTAAATTGTCTTAAGTTTAAGAAATAGAATAAACTCCATTCTCGGGATACCTGTAATCAGTGTTACAGGTAGCCCAAGCACATTTCTTTATCATTTTGTAGCATAAACACCATCAAACCAATATCTTCCAATATTGGCATGGCCCGGCCAGATAAAAGCCCTGGCTCGCACTGGCCCGAGAGTGGAAATGCGGCTAATGTTTCTCTGTGGTGCTGAAACCAGCCCTGAGTTCTAGCTCTTGTGCAACTGATACTGAACTGCCATTGACTCATCTGCATTCAAGGGGAGAGGCACACCAACAGCTCAGTTGAGACCCACTTTTAGACTCATTATTTCTGTGCTGTCTAACAGAGCTCTGCTCAAGAGGCTGTCGAGGCAACGGAGAAGATCTTCAGCGAGCTCATTCACTCAATCGAAGCTCTGTGTTTTGAGGTGACGGAGATGATCAAAGAGAAGGAGCAGGCGGAATTAGATGAAGCACATGGATTTATGGAGAAACTAGAGCAAGAGATCGCAGAGTTCAAGAGGAGAGATGCTGACTATGAGAGGCTTGCACAGCTTGAAGATAAAACACAATTCCTGAAGGTAACCTCAGGCACCAAAACATTTTATTTCTGTTCAAAGGACAGTCGCACCAATGTCAAGACACTTGTTGAATATATGATATATTTCTGAAAGTATTTTTCCATTGGTTATCAAAAAAAATCTTTGTAAAGTGTCATGTCATGAACCCAACGGACTTACTAAGAGGTATTCACAACCAGTGTTGGGAAAAGTTACTTTTGAAAGTAGTGCATTACAAAATTGACTTACTTTTATTGGAAACTAATGTGTTATATTCAGGGCTTTACATTAACAGCCGCCAACCCGCCAAATCCGGGTAGTTTTCGATTGTGGCGGGTTAGACAGCCACTCCCACTAACCACTTTGGCTGGCTAAAACTCATTTTTAAATTGCCAGTGCTAGTCACTACAGATTAGACAGTTTATGACCGTTTGTGTATATGTGTACAAATGTGATCTTAGAATCAAGACGCAGCACGACTGACAAAAACAGCTTTTCCCGCGAGCAAAGCAAAGCAGGTGAATAACGAGAGGATCATGCACACGGTGAGACAGGCTTTCCTCACTCACTGACGAGGGCTTTAATGCGCGCGAGTGTTTTAAAGCTCCTGCGCCGTTTCCTCACTAGAAGCAACCGTGCCTAGAAACAAAACTAGTGCGATGCTCATGCACCCACTGTCCATCAAAGGCTCGAGATTCTTTGTAAACAGCAGCAGTTGTCGCTTATAATAAGGTAAATCCTTATTGTTTTGAGCCCTGAAAAGTCCTGTGAATGAAAACTAATTGCAATGTGACACTTTTTATGAAAGCATAACCCATTTGCTCATGCTCATTGAGTAAGCTCAAAAACAAAAAACAGGTAAATGAATGAGGAGGCAATTGGTAAAAACCCAAAATCAAAATTAAGTAATTTTAGCATGCCACAACCCATGTTAAAGTCAAATTTATGCATATAAATAATTTCCCAACAACAAAATTGTGGCTAGTGAAAATGGTGAGTGGCTAGTAACGGTGGAAAACTACTAGCCACAGTGGCTGGTATATAACCTACAGCTTCATTTTCCTTTAAAAAAATGTAGGATGAAATTATATGTTATAATAATAATATATTATATTTTGAGAACTTGAGCTCTACGTGCTGTATATACAGATTAATGACAGCATGTAAAGTAATATGTAATATGTAATATGTTATGTTATTCTTCTTTGTAAGAATATTGTCTGTATTGTCATGCAAACACTTGTTTGTAGAGTAAGTAGTTTGACCGTTTTCTGCCGTTTATTATTCCTAGTCATTTTTCCCATAGACAGCTGAATCGGAAGTTCTAAAACAATCGCAAAAACGCGCACACTTCCGCATTGAAGAATAAGGTCAACATTTGTTTCACGTGGCCTTAACAAATGTGTAAATCGTTTCCCAAAAGAGAAAAAAATCTATCTATAGTATAAAGTGGCTGCACCTCCTCAACAATAAAAGCAATTACCATTTTTTTATTTAGTTGAATTAATCGTTTTACCTGAAGAACGTGAACAGATGTCAATAATTTGTTGTTTAGCTTGAGGTGGGGTGCGAGTGTAGTGCTTTGCATCCAGTTTTTTTTTCGATGTCGTGTTTCTTGCAGTTAAAGATCAAAAGAAAATCGGCACACTGCCACTTTAGCTCTCAAAAGTTTTTTTTACTATCACAATGTTTCAACCTACATGGTCTTCATCATGTAAAACAACACAATTGGAGAACTCAAGAAATAGTAACACAGCTCTACACATTACACCTTCAATCCATCAACCCAATCAGCCAACAAGCCAGTAAACCAGTAAACAAGCCCACACACATACAACAATATGCATATGACAATATTATATACATACATAACAAAAAAGATTTATAATACAAATACAAATTTTACTTCCTCTGAATATTCAATATATAGATATAGTGCTTCACACCTGCAAAAAAAAAACCCCGCACCAATCAACAAACAGGCCAGTGAATCGGAGAGAAAAATTACATGCACATACAGTTGAAGTCAGAATTATTAGCCCCCCTGAATTATTAGCCCCCTGTTTATTTTTCCCCAATTTCTGTTTAACAGAGAAGATTTTTTCAATACATTTCTAAACATAATAGTTTTAATAACTCATTTCTAATAACTGATTTATTTTATCCTTGCCATGATGACAGTAAATAATATTTGACTAGATATATTTCAAGACACTTCTATACAGCTTAAAGTGACATTTAAAGGCTTAACTAGGTTAATTAGGCCTTTAACTAGGCAGGTTAGGGTAATTAGGCAAGTTATTGTATAATGATGTTTTTTTTGTAGACTATCGAAAAAATATAGCTTAAAGGGGCTAATAATTTTGACCTTATAATGGTTTTTAAAAAATTCAAAACTGGTTTTATTATAGCCGAAATAAAAACAAATGAGACTTTCTCCAGAAGAAAAAAGTATTATCAGACATACTGTGAAAATTTCCTTGCTGTATTAAACATAATTTGGGAAATATAAAAAAATAATAATAATCAAAGGGGGGGCTAATAATTCTGACTTCAACTGTATATTTAGTATACATAAGACAGTTTAAGATATATAAATACACTTACAAAAAAGATTTCAAATAAATTTCAAATTTAGACTTCTCGGAGACAAAGTATTCAATGTGTAAATGTAAAACGCTTCCCCACCCCTTCTCGGAACCTTCACTTGTTCAATGCCAATATATCGTAATGTCGAAAGGTTGTGTTTTAATGCATTAATATGTACAGAGATAGGATTTAGTTGATCATTTAATCGTATATTACTTCTGTGTTCAGTAATTTGTGTTTTTAAACACCGTCTTGTTTTACAGATATAAGCTACACCACAAGGACATTGATCACATTTTTTGTATTGCATGAAATCACATCTTTAATCTTCAACTGCTTACCTGAATGTGGATGACTAAAAAACTGACATTTGGATGTGAAGTTAAACTGTGCGCCTTGACCACATCTATAATTACCTTCAGGGACTGAAAAAGGATTAACAGACCCTTCAGAGCCTTTAACTGCTCTTTCTAACATTTGTCGCAAGTTAGGGGCTCGTTTAAATACAATTGTGGAGAATCTTTACAACAGTGTCTCATAACAGGATCTGAATTTAAAATATGCCAATGTCTTCGTACTATTTTTGCAAACTCATTGCTTAAAGCCGAACACTGAATAATACAAGAAATCCGTGTATTTGATGGTTTTTGGTGTTTTTCGAACCAAGGCTTCTTTTTGATCCATATTTTCAAAACGAGCCACAGCTTCTTTAATCCATTTTGCAGAATAACCTCTATCATAAAACCGTTGACATAATTCCTTACGTTATTTATCATATTTTACGTATCAGTACAGATCCTTCGGATTCTCTTAAACTGATTGGCAAGATTTTCTTTAAATTATTAGGATGGAGACTACAGTATAGCCATGTAAAATTGTGTTTTTATCGGTGGCCTTTCTGTGTAAATCAGTCACCAAGTTACTTCAATCTATTATTATAAGTAAGTGCAAAAAACTCACTTGTGAGAAATTGTACTCAATAGTAATTTAAGATGTTCACTACTATTATAAAAATTGTTGAAAAACTAGCAAGTCATTTTCTGAGCCCCAACAAATCATGAAAATGTCATCTATATATCGCTGCCACAAAAAATAGTTAACCATTGGATTGAAAACATATTCTTGTTCAAAAAAGCCCATAAACAAATTCGCATAATTAGGAGCCATAGTGCTCCCCATTGCAGTACCTTTAATTTGTAAGAAATAGTCATCTTTGTACATGAAATTTTTTTTTGTAAGTACTAATTTAGTTAATTCTTTAAGAAAGTTGATTGTGGGTTTCTTATCGCTTAAAAACTTGCGTAGAAAGAAATCAATCGCTTGTATACAGCCATCATGTGGAACGTTGGTGTACAGCGATTCCACATCTAAGGTCACCAATAATATCGGATTTTGTGGCAGTGAAACAGACTGTAATATTTTAATCATATTCATCGAATCCTGTACAAAAGCGGGAAGACTTTGAACATGATGTTTTGAAAAAGAATGAACAAACATAGAAATTTTCTCAATTAGAGAGCCCATACAAGCAATAATGGGTCTTCCAGGTGGTCTTGCCAAATCTTTATGTATTTAAGGTAGAATATATATAACCTGTGTGATTGGATAGTCAACTTTTAAAAAAATCTAATTCATTGTCAATAATATCTCCTCTTTGAAGAAAAGCTTGTAAAGAGTCATATATTGCTTTTTTAAAATTAGTCGTTGGATCGCCTTTTAATTTTGTATAAAAAGATGGATTTTGAAGTTGTCAGTAAATTTCTTTATCATAATATTGAGCGTCCATCACAACAATTGAGCCCCCCTTATCAGCCGGTTTAACAACCACAGATTTATCATTCTTTATATTGTGCAAAGCCTTCCTTTGAGCTCCAGACAGATTGTTAAAAACAGCATATTCTCGTTTTTTGTTAAGACCTTGTTCCACATCTCTTTCAACCAACCTGCAATGTCTCAACAGAAAAGTTTTTATTTTTTGGTGGCATAAAAGTAGATTTTTTACGAAAAACCCCAGGATCAATTGATAAATTATTTTAATAATTATGAGGAGGTGAATTAACATTATGCTGTGTAAAAGGACACAAATTTAGCCCACTTTCATTACTCAAAAAAAATCTTTAAGACGTAACGTTTAAATTTTTTTTTGAAAATCTAGAAAGACATTAAATTCATTACAATATGTAGTAGGTACAAATGTTGTGATAATAAAAAAAAACTTTTGAGAGCTAAAGTGGCAGTGTGCTGATTTTCTTTTGATCTTTTGCTAAAGTATTTCTTTTTGATCGAGCACTTGCCTTTGAGATTTTTAGATGTGCGCAAATTTCTGTTTCATGTTTCTTGCAGTTGTCAAGAGTTTTACTTAAACACAATCTACACTTAACGACAATCCACTTCTTTTCTTTGATCATTTGCAAAAATGTAAATCTCCAGCCTGGCATTGTTTCTGTTTCTTACTGTCTGTAGTGATGACAGGCGACTTGCGAATGAATTGTTTGTTTGGATCTTTTAAGTCAGGGGTGCCCAAACTCTGTCCTGCAGATTTTAGCTCCAACTTTCCTCAACACACCTGCACGAATGTTTCTGGAAAGCCTAGTAATAATTTTCAGGACACTGGCCGGCCCACCAGGACCTTGTTTGGGCACCCCTGTTTTAAGTGAACTGGTAGAACCAGTTAAATTTTAAATATTAAATTGAACTTGAAAATTGAACTTTTAAATTTCATTAAATTGAAGTTGAGTTGTCGTGAGACGGTTTGCTTCTTAATTCGTACTTAATTACTTACTTTTAAACATAATGGATACCCCCTCTTGACTCGAAATAAACCAATATGCTTATTTATTTAGTTACTAAAACAGTACACTGACTTATCTGCTGGAAAAAAGAGACCTAATTATGATGAGTGCGAGTCGACTGTCTGTTCCCTCACAGCATGCTCTCTCATTGAGTGTGTGATTAAACCTGACTAAGGTCATTTTTATTCTGCAATATATGTTTAAATTAGGCAAGGTAAAAAGTAACTCAAATAATTTTGCTTATTTTTAAAAGTAATGTTTTATATTACTCGTTACTTTAAAAAGCTAATATTATTACATAACGCGCACAGGGCCGAATTAAGAACACATTGGGCCCTGGGGCTATAGCAAATCCAAGGGCCTCTTTTTATTATTTTTGCCTTACAAAAGTATATAGTTTTTGTTATTATTATTATTATTAATATACTAATTAATAGTATTATCTAATTTTCTACCATTTAATTTATATTTGATTGTTATATATATTTTTCTATTTAATTAAAATAGGCCTGCAAGTAGGCTATACAAAATGAAGTAATGACATAATATGAACTTTAAAGTTCAAACAGGCTGCAAAAATCAGCAAAACAAAAAACATTTGCAATACTTCCTAAATTAGTGCTTTATAATAAATAGGGGTTTACCTTTAAAACGGTTCTTTGGAACTTTAGCTGACCATATATCCCTAATGATATGATATCTTTAAAATCCATGCTTCTAATATATATAACATATTATGGTCTTCTGAGTTACAGAAGGCTATTATCCTTATTTTTTTTATTTTTTGCATCAGATATAGTCTGATGAAAGCCAGGGCCAACATTTCATTGCACCATATTATTACTGTCGTTTTCATAAAAGGGGCAAAGTAAACATTCATAAAAACATTTTCTTCTTTCTAACTAGTTCAGTTAGACTTACTGTAAAACATAATGAGTGTATTTTCTTGAGATACATAATCTGCAGCAATGGACACTTTGATAACTGCTTGTGTAAGCTGTTTGATTTGATCACGCACTGAAAGGATTGTGCGGGTTGCTTGCCGGTTTATTGAGTCCAGCTGTAACCGTTGCACAGCCGAGACTGCGCTTCAGTTATGAGTTCAATCAGCATGATTCTGTCTATCCCAGCTTCTGTTACTACATGTAAAAGTTAATCAATGATGAGACCTGTTTGAATTTTATTTTTTGTTCTGCGACAAGCTTGGTTAGCCTACCTGACTGGACGGTTCTCGTGGTAGTGCTGAAAAAAGGGACTGTCTTGGGAAAATTAAGACATCTGATCACCCTTATGGGTGACTAAAACGGAGCTATTCAATATTCTGATTGGGATACAGCCACTCCGAGCCCCAATTTAGCACCGCCGTCACTGTTTTTGAACAGCAGCGAACCGAAAGGAATACTTCTTTTTATCGATGAGATAAAGCATTACGCAAAGAGACATTTCCCGCATCATTGTGCAAATTAATTCTTCAGCATATCAAGGGCTTCAGCCCCACCTAGCCCTTATGATAATCTGGCTCTGATCATGCGTTACTTATAACGTGTTACTCCAACACTGTTCACAACATTACAAACTTTAATTTGAAGTAATTTAGGAAAATCTGACAATATACTCAATGGCTTTAAGGAGGGAAATCAACTACAGTCTAATGAAACAATTGAAAATTACACAATTTATTTAAAAGAACAGAGAAATAATAAACATTCTTTTAAATTTGTTGGTTGTATCCATAGAAGCATTTATAGACATTCATTAAATTCAAAATACATATTTAAAGGGAAGTTGCAAATGAAGATATAATGAAGAATGATGAAAAATTACAGCAATTTATGTACAGTACAGCATATTTAAGTATTGATACAATATTGATTTACAGTATAGGAGTTTGCGTTGTTTGTGGTAGTCGCCTCCATTTCTGGGACATTATATCTCATTTGTGGGCACATCAGGGAGCCACTATCAAAATGCGGGAGAGTACAGGAGCTTCCAGAAAACTTGGGATGTCTGTTTTTTTCCGTTTAAAATATTTCTTTAAGTATTTTGAGGGTATAGGAGACTTTATTATGTCAAGTATTGCTGTGCTTTATGGGAGTGGGTGTTGCAAAATATCTCTTTGCAGACCATGGCTGCATCCGAAACCGCATACTTCTATACTATATAGTAGCGCTAAAATCAGTATGCGAGCCAAATAGTATGTCCGAATTCATAGAATTTGAAAATCAGTACGCGAGAATTACCAGGATGACTTACTACTTCCGGAGAGATTCTGAAGTGCGCATCCCAGGCACGCTGCGCTATCCCAATTCATGAATGGGAGTGAAGGGACGCAACTGACACAGGTAATTCACATGACCATGACAAAATGGCGGACTTGTAGTACGTCCATATTCCATTCATACTTCCCACATTTATACTGTATAGAACGTACTTTTAAATTCAAATGCAGTACCTACTGAGTAGTAGGCGGTTTCTGACATAGCCTATGACACTGTTTGAGGAATTCTCTTCACGGCATCATGGGAATTGTAGTTTTTTTTTACAAATGACATTATTAAGCATGATTGTTTTAAAAGTCATTTGTAATAATGCTAACAGACGAGTTCAACAAAATCAATTACCAACCTCAGAGCTCACAAAAGGTTAAAAAGCAAGTTCCTTATGGAAAAAACAATGGAGTTTTACTTCCAGAACACCTTTGTTGCACTCTATTTACCCCTGTTGTTATAAGTTGGAGCTTGTTTCCACTGCTTGAACTTGTTTGGGAAGTTACATACTGTTCATTATTATTGTTGGATATCGATCATTGCAGAATGCCTTATAATAGTTTATTTGAATATATACCTCAGGGTTATGAAATGCTGTGCAGTCTGCCCAAGTTGCTGACCTCTCCTGCAGTTCTGGTTAATCCAGACTTCTGTTTTGAGATGGTGGCCAGAAAACTCACATACCTGAATGAGGATATTAAAGATCTGTGCCAGAAGAAATTGGGGAAATTATCAAAAAAAGGTAGGACGTCATGTAAATATGTTTGAAACAGCATGCTGACTAAATACTGTGCATGTAGTAATGTGACACTAAAAATTACTTACATGGTTTTTAATTAATGTTTGTTTTAGGAGATTAATCGAAGAACATTAACACTCAAATAAGTTTGACTAATTTATAAGATGACCACTGTACGCAATGTCAATGACAGTCATGTTGCATACTATTATTAGTATTAGTAAATCATATACATAAAATATTTTTAAATATAGGTCTACATTTCATATGGTATTCAGTAAAAACATGAAAAGTATTAAACAAACAAAAATTGTATACAATTACTAATAATGTTTGCATTTTTCCTTAATAGTGACAAACCTCAAGTTTATCCCTACTCCTGAACCAAAAGTCAGAGAGCAGTTTTTGGAATGTGAGTAACACACACACATGCACACACGTACTTGTATATATGGCTTACAAGGACCAGTTAGTAACACTTTACAATAAGGTTGTATTAGTTAATGTTAGTTAATGCATTTACTAACATGAGCCAAACAATGAACAATACATTTATTACAGTATTTGTTCATGTTAGTTAATGTTATCGAAAATAGAATTGTTCGTTATTAGTTCATGTTAACTTACGATGCATTATTGTTAACAAGCAGGGATTGTGAAAATCTGTACAAGTATTGTTCATTATTAGTTTATTTTATTAAGGACATTAACTTCATTCATTTTCTTTTCGGCTTAGTCCCTTTATTAATCCGGTGTCGCCACAGCGGAATGATCCGCCAACTTATCCAGCACATGTTTTATGCAGCGGATACACTTCCAGCTGCAACCCATCTCTGGGAATCATCCACAAACACTCATTCACACACATACACTACGGACAATTTAGCCTTCCCAGTTCAACTGTACCGCGTGTCTTTGGACTGTGGAGGAAACCGGAGCACCTGGAGGAAACCCCAACACAGGCATAACATGCAAACTCCACACAGAAACGCCAACTGACCCAGCCGAGGCTCGACCTTCTTGCTGTGAGGCGACAGCACTACCTATTGTGCCGCCCCAGCACATTAACTTATATTCACTAATATTGTAAAGTGTGACCAACTAGTTTTATTACTATTAAAAAAACACCTGAGGCTAAATTTGAATGTCAAAATACTTTTTGAATTATCAAACCACCATAACAGTGTCCATGTCACTTTACAATTCTTTGTCCTTGTAAACACATAAATCAGAACACAACCACACACACATTCAGATTTCATGTTTTATGGGGAATTCCTTTAGATGTAAATATGTTCCTATACTGTACAGACAGTATTTTCTGTCCTCTTATGCCTCTTACATTTTTATAATACTTTATTTTGCATGATTTATGAGCTGTGGTCAATATGTGGACAATAAAACGTCCCCACAAGGTCAAAAATGACTTGCTAATGTGTTGCTATTAATTCAATTCAATTCACCTTTATTTGTATAGCGCTTTTACAATGTAGATTGTGTCAAAGCAGCTTCACATAAAAGGTCATAGTAAATTGGAACAGTGTGGTTCAGTTTGTAGTGTTTAAGT
>NC_079454.1:14629060-14796560 GCF_903798145.1 Danio aesculapii
TGTGTCAGTAAGATGTTTTAAAAAGGGATAGTTCATTATGTCATCATTTACTCACCCTCCTTGTCTTCAAAACCGGATTCAGTTTCTTTTTCATACTGAAAACAAAATATGTTAATTTGAAGAATAAAACATTTCATCGTCAAGTAAAGTCATTTCTATGTTTTTTTTTTACAACGTAAATTGTGTCAAAGAAGCTTTACATGGATGAAAAAAGATCCTCCATTGACTTTTATAGATTTTTTTTTACTATGGAAGTAAATAGTAACCTGTTTTCCAACATTATTCAGAATATCTTCTTACGTGTTCAACAGAAAAAATAAGCTCATAAAGGGTTGGATTCAATTTGAGGTGTCGTTTGCAATAGTGAATTTGTTTTAAAAAACACAAGTTTTATTATAAATATGAACACATTTGTCCTTCAAAGCTTGACATTTTCAACTATCTTTGAAGCAAAGATAAAAAAAATTTTTTAATTACTTAAATTTCCTTAAATCCTTCATTTTTTTTATTTTTTGCATTTTTTTTTCCGTCACGTTAATATGAACACAATTTGCATACTTTTCCCATCTACCTGTTTGTACTGCTTAATTTTTCTTAATAAAAAAAAAAAGAGATTTTTAAAAATTAAAAAATGCACGTTTTCTTATGGTTATGCTTGGTATCCACAATACTCCAGCATCTTCGACCCATGAAAATGGAGCATTTTGAAAACGCTGTTTTAATTTAGCGATGCTTGTGATCCACTTCAAAGTAGAGGCACAGAAAAGTAAACTTTTTAAAAAAATAAGGTGCAGCTATCCACTATCACTCATTCCCTGATTCGCCAAGCCCCTCTCATATATAACCGATAGGCATCAAATACAGATGCTGGCGAAATATGCAAAGACTGCCCATTGAGAAGAAGTAGTCATGTATCACACGTTTCACTCTGTATTGTGTGGACGGAGAACTTAATAAAAAAAACGCCAGTCTGGGCAAGGAGCATTTTAACCATTTTAAAATATAAACACACTAGTGTAAACAGCTGGAAGGTAAGTAAATGGTGTGTATTTTTATTTAATTATTTTTTACAGTAAGTGAAATATCCCCTAGAAGGAAAACACTCCAGAGATAGACAGTTGACTTTCACCATTTTTTATCCATTCAGGCAGTCTTCGGAAAAACTTTTAGCTTAGCTTAAAGCATTGAATCGGATTAGACCATTAGCATCTCTCTCAATTTCAAAGAAGAGTTTTGAACTTTCCTATTTAAAGCTTAAGTACATCTTTAGTTACATTGGTTACTAATACCAACACAATGAGATTACGCATCACTGTTCCGTAATTACCCAGCTGGGGATTATTTTGCACCAGCTGCAGCCATGGTACAGCAGCAAAATGTTCCTTGATTATTACGCTGGAATAAGAGTATAATTGTTATAGAAAATAGCAACTTATCATTTCAGTCTGTTTTAGTACACGATGCAACTACAGAGGAGTCAAACTTTAAATAGGAAAATTATCGAAACTGTTATTTACTTATTATTATTGATCTATGCTAAGCTAAGCTAAATGCACTCCCGACATACCCAGAGATCCTCTGAATGCATTAAAAAATGGGAAAGGTGTTAAACTTTAAGTGAGCTGTAAAATGAGCCTATTTCCAAAAATTTTCCTTGAATTTCCATTGCAACATATATTGTAATGACCTTTTATTCAGACAGATATTTTCTTCATATACTACTTTATATATTCAAACAGGAATGAAACTTGCACTGACAATCCATGGAACTTCAATAACACAGAAATAAGCATAAAGCTAACCTGTATTTCCAATCCAATGAACATGTTGTACTTGATTTTTATGTCTTCTTTTTACAGTAAAATGTAATGATCAACAGTCTTTCATAGCTGCCGGTTCATTTGCATTGATAATACAGTCAATACCTTTTTTCAGGGAAGAACCCAAAGCCTCACCAGCATCTTATTGTACATAAAGTATTATTACAAAGGAAGATGCCTTCGTGCAAGGCACTGTACTGTAACTGATATAAATATCCAGAAATACAATTGGCAGACAGGTCAAATCTAAAGCCACCAAAGCTACATTCCAAAGGAAGGTGTAGCTTATATTATCATGGGGCTTTATATTTGAATAAACATCATTTTATATGACTAACACACATAAGAAAATAAAAAGAAACTGAAGTACACAGTGTATCGTGTACGCCCAGATGTTTCTTGCGAAATGCAAAGGCACAGTGCGCAAAAGCGGTCAAACGAGATAAACTGGTTTGTGCTGAATGCTGAATCTGTCATGACAAAGGTTAAACTGATGGATTCAGATACAGTGCAGGTTGGCATGATATTTTATATATATTTTTTATTTTTATAAAGCTTGTAATGCTTATCAAGTGTGCAATTGTTTGATCGGAGATACAGGTAAATATTGTGATTTTTTTACAATTAGATTTTTAATTTGCATTTATTTTTAATTTTAAAATGTATTATATTTATGTAATGGCATTTTTTTTTTAGAATATTTAAGTAGTTTTTTTTAAGTACATTTTAAGAGTATGTGTATAATTTAGTTCTAAATATATTTATTAAATAATACACAAATAAATGTAATATTATTTTATATTTAGTGGTTTTGTTATAATAAAGGCTGATTTATGCTTCTGGGTCAAGCGCACGCATATGCTCCGGAGCAGCCGGTGCGTGGTCGCATAGCTCTCGCCGTGGCCGTCGTCAACGCTGACCTTTTAAAAAAAATTTAACTGCACGTCGCAATCTCTGTGATTGGTTAGCTTGGTAGCACTGACGAGTGTGGGCGGGACTGAGAGGCGCGCAAACCCGATGGAGGGAATTTTCACAAGTGTGGAGTCCTGTGATGGAGTTCAGATGGAAACTTTTGTGTCATGTGTCAAAAATTTCAGAATCAAACAATAAAAGTGTCAATTTGAATCGATATGTTTTTGTTTTCTAGATTAAAATGTTTATTTTTCTGAGAAGATTTTTTTAAAAGATAAGAAAACATCTTATCAGACATGTTTAGAACAAAATCGTTTGATGACATTTGATATTAAAAGACTCCTCTTTTTAAGTGGAGTCTCAAAATACTAATTTATTGTTTTAAATCTTTATTCTTTACCATCCATGGAAAAAGATTTACTCTGCAAGCATTTTTAAAATGTAATTAAATTTGGAATGACTAGTTATCCTTTTATATAAAAAAAGAATATATATATATATATATATATATATATATATATATATATATATATATATATATATATATATATATATATACTAGGGATGTCCCAATCAGTTTTTTTTACCCTCGAGTCCCGAGTCATTTGATTTTGAGTATCTACTCCAAAATGCCAAAACCCAATTAGATACTTCTATAATACATAAAGGCTTAGTAGAGACATGGGAGCTACGAACAAACTCCATACAGTTGAAGTCAGAATTATTAGCCTCCCTTTGTTTTTGTTTTTTTTAAATATTTCCCAAATGATGTTTAACAGAGCAAGGAAATTTTCACATTACGTCTGATAATATTTTTCTTCTGGAGAAAGGTTTATTTATTTTATTTCGGCTAAAATGAAAGCAATTTTTAAATTTGTAAAAAACATATTAAGGTTTGTCCTTAAACATATTTAAGGTTTAAACAAATTATTAGCCCCTTTAAGCTTTTTTTTTCCTTTCGATATTTTACAGAATAAACCATCGTTACACAATGCCTAATTACTCTAACCTGCCTAGTTAACCTAATTAACCTAGTTAAGCCTTTAAATGTCACTTAAAGCTGTATAGAAGCGCCTTAAAAATATCTAGTAAAATATTATTTACTGTCATCAAGGCAAAGATAAAATATATCAGTTATTAGAAATTAGTTATTAAAACTATTATGTTTAGAAATGTGTTCTTAGAAAAACTCTTCTCTCCGTTAAACAGAAATTGTGGAAAAAAAATAAACGGGGGCTAATAATTCAGGGGGGTTAACAATTCTGACTTCAACTGTATGTCTGTGGTGAACGAAACATGGGTTACATCTAATAACAGGACAAGTAGTTTGTTAGAAATCTTCTTATGAAGAGCTGGCAGAGCTTTCTCAGTGAAATAGTTTTGAGACGGCATTTCAAATCGAGATTCTATATTTGTTTTTGAGGTGTCTTATCAGGTTTGTTGTGTTAAATGTAACCTTTTTCTTTCCAGCTCTTGCAATACCAAGTTGCAATGTTGTCATCATCAACTTTATAATACCTCCAGACCGCAGACATACTCGTGCTTTGCGCTTTAAGCTGCTTCCGTATTCTAGTTTGCTGGCATTTAACCAATAGTGTCTCTGCAACAAAGTGATTTCATGCCACACACACTGCTGTTTCTATGCGAATTCAAGAAAGAGGACTATAGATGTGTTAAAAAATAATAAGAATATATATATATATATATATATATATATATATATATATATATATATATATATATATACATAGATATATATGTATATATACACACACACACAGACATACACATACATACATACTGTACATATTTGAGTCCTGACTGGGAGGTAACATCCGATTCCGATCGAGTCTGAAACCGCGTGATTGGGCCCAATTTCGGATCACGTGATCGGATCTGGACACCCCTAATATATACATATCCATTACATTGATTTTACATTTTAATTTTACAAAGTTATTTGAAAGATTTTGTCTATGTCTGTTAAACCATTTCTGTATGCAATCTCGTTTTTGTAACCGTTCTGACACTGACACCTTCAATAGAGATAGAAATGTTGCACAATCAGCTAAAATGTTGCTAGAATTGTTTTTTTTATGTATGGGCGATGTATATTGCATCACCAAAAAAGATTGAGGTCATGTCCAAGTGTTGTGCGATAAGTTGATATATTCATTATTGTGACAGGCTTAGTTATATACAAAACAAGCTTTAATTTATTACATTATTTTAGAATATATTAGCTCTAAGTATTAATCAATAGTTAGCATAGTATGTATTTGTGAGGCAGCATGTATTATATGCACAACAACAACAACATTCAGTGGTGTGCAACAAGTGCTAGCTGGATTGAAATTAATATCAACAGCCAAATGAGAGCATAATTAGCATATTCATCCCTGTTAAACAGTAAATGTGAACTGCGAGATTGCGCATTTTGAACAAATGTTTAAATACGTGCCACAAACATTTGTAGAGCATAAAGCACTGAAAAAAATCCCTTTATAATTAAACATTCTAATTTAGTTCATTTCGGTTTGCGTAATTTTTTTGTTTGTTTGTTCGTTTAGTTTTTTCATGCCTCTACCATTCAAAGCATAACATCGTACATGCAAAATGTAACATCTTCCAATTTAAATTTGAACATTCATTACATATATAACATATACAGAAAATAGTCTCCGTATAATACATTATAGGGGTGTGCGATAACATAACCACAAAGAAATTCTCAACTTTTTAATATTAACTTATATTTTGTGAACTGTTTTTGTGCTGGTACCTTGGCTGGTTTAGACCTGTCATGAACAAATAAATACAATGCTAAAACCACCAGTAGGTGGCAACAAGTGCCTGTCTTAATGAGTGAGCCACTGAATCGTTCACTCAAACGATTCGTTCAAAATGGCAAAAAGTGACTGTCATCACGCTCAATTCGAAATGGTTCCTCAGTATGCCCTTATCTCTTTATAAAAGTGCGGAGTGGCTGCTTCGAAGAGATTAGGACATAGGGGTTAGCCCTTCTGAATGAAAACCACCAGACGCAGATGAAGTGTCAAGCGCAAGTCATTTACATGTTAAGTCAATGCAAAGATGCGAATAAACATCCTGCCGTGCGATATGCGCGAATGAGGTGGCGCGAAAGACGCGATTCGCGCAAATGAGGCAGCGTTTGACGAAATGCTCCTGTTGGAAAATCTGTACTTCAACAGACATTCGCGCTGCGTTAACCAATCAGGAGCTTTCTCTTGTAGGGTGTGCCATGATTATGACGTAGTGCCTGTGTTGGTGTCCCACGGCAAAATCCTCCTGCCAACATCGGAAAACAGTTCTAACTGTCTGCTCAGTTGGATGCCCCACTGAAAGCCTCCATCATCCAGGTATAGTTTCTGGAGAAGTTGATGAACTCAAAGAGCTGGGTGCACCTCAGAAATCAGGATCTAATGGACAAGACCCCGAACTAATCTACACTGTTTTTCAGCCTTCAAAAAGCACAGCTACTATCTCAATAAAACTCATGTTAGCCATTTACCAACAAAGCTAGAGTCAGCGGGCAGACAGAAACCCTGCCCATGATGCGAATCCGCATCCATTGTGAAGTGAATTTGACTCGCGAATAAATCGAGTAAACTCAAAATGTTTATGTGTCTATTTACGTGCGAAAAGCACGAGGTGTGAACACAGCATTCGTACATTGGTAAATCCTTCATTCCAAAGGGCCCTCAAAAGTGGCCGTTTTTAACCACTTTGGTTTGAAACAACACTTACTGTATATATTAGCGGCCATGATTGTTTTTACTCTGAAGTATCCTTCTGAGGGTGATATATCCAGTTTTGAATGCACCGTGTCATTATGATTGGATCATTAAATCAGTTGATTGTTGTACAGATTGATAGTTAAAAAACACTGCAGAGACGCACAACTGTTTTTTGACTTGCAAAATATGCAAATAGAAGGGCATCTGTCGCATAAAACAAGTGCTAAAGTAATTGCCGGTTAATTTCACTGTGGTGACCCCTGATAAAGCAGGGACTAAGCTTTAGGGACTAAGGAGAGTGAGTGAGAGTTATGTATTCATAATATAACTTAATAATTATTAACACATTTTTGTTGAACTGTCACATACTGCATGTGATTACACTCACGTGTTATTAACTACATTGTAAAAAATATTAAAAACAAAGGTAACACTTTAAAATAGCGCTCCATTAGTTCATGTATTTACTAACATGAACAAACAATTAGTAATAAATTGATTATGCTATCTATTCATCTTCATTAGTGACAACCTCTTAATGCCCAAGGTGTTAGCAAAGTGAGGAGGGGGGTGGTGAGGGAGGTGTCGCGGACGTGGCCTTCTCTATTCTGCCGCCCTAGGCGCAGATATAACTTCTGAGGACACGGGTCCTGCGAGAGAGCTGTCGCGGACGCCGCCTAGGTCGCCTCTATGGACGCACCGGCACTGGTGTTGTGTCTTCTAAGGAGGAGGAGGGTAATGTGTGTGTGTGTTGTGCCCTCTGAGGAGGAGGGTAATGTGTGTGTGTGTGTGTGTGAAAAGAGCAGGTAGACTGTGACGGGCTAGGAGATCTCCTCGCCAGTTCTTGGAGTTTTTGCTCAATAAAATAGTTAGTCGTCTGTATTTTCTAGTCCATCATCTGTATTTACATTCACCCACTGGCAGCCAAAATCCATGCCTTACACTATGAAGCGTGTGTGCACTGTGACTACTTTTATATTGTTGATTAGCAACTGGGCATTTCACTCTGTCTCGTGCTGAAGGCTGTCAGTTTCGACCAATCGCAACAGGCTGTCATCGGTCCAATCAGCGCAGATTAGCTTTGCGCTGAGGAGGGGTTTGGGAACAAATGAATCACTTAAGGATTCATATAGGAGTCGCTGGGATAATGAGGTAATGGCCTTGCATGCATATTAGACTGTTGTTGGAGACCCTTACAATCAAAATATGACCCTATTTCATGTATAATAGGGGTTCTTTAAAGATAAAAATAGGGTTTGGGACATTTCATATGCTGCAAAACAAATGCAGGATGACACTGTATGTCTGTAACAAAATATAAAACATTCAAAGTATTTTAAATAGCTACTTAAGAGCTAAAATGTGCTGTCCTCGTATGTAGACACTCAAGCCATAGGAGGTTAATGTTGAAGTTAACTACTCACTTTGCATTACCTAATGTTAACAACTCAGCTTTGGATTTAAATAATGCAATAGTTAATGTTGATGTTAGTGTTAATAAATGCTTTACAAGATTGTTCATACTTAGTTAATGTTAGTAAATACATTCACTAACATTAACTAATGGACCATTGTTCTAAAGCAGAGATGCCCAAACTAGGGCTCGTGGGCCAAAGTTGGCCCATGGTAACCTTTGATTTGGCCCACCAACCAATCAGAGACGAGATGGACAAATGATGGGGAAGGTTGGAGCGAATTTCTCAAACATGGATCATCAGTTCTAATTTCACATAACCTTTTGTTTGTTTGTTTAATTGCTGAGCTACAAAAAAGCAAAACTGAAATTAAATGTTTCATTAAAATGTGAATTAAAGTATTTTTTCTCTATTTTTTTTATATTAAATTAGGAAGTTACCATGGCAACTTTAATGTAATACAGTTTGGTATATTTAGCTTCGGCCCACCACCTTCAATTAAGTTTGGATTTTGGCCCTTCATAAGAAAAAGTTTGGGTACCCCTGTTCTAAAGCAATGCTCTCAAACTCAATTCCAGGAGGGCCACAGCTCTGCACGGTTTAGCTCAAACCACCTCCAACTCAAACCTGCCTAATAGTCTCTGGTAAGTCTTGAACACCTTGATTAGTTGAATCAGCTGTGTTTGATTAGGGTTGGAGCAAAACTGTGCAGAGCTGCAGCCCTCCAGGAATCAAGTTTGAGACCTATGATCTAAAGCGTTACCAAAACAAAAACTCATACAAGGAAAGTTTTTTTTTCTTTTCTTTCATAACTACATTCAAATGACATAAGTGCTTTTAGCCTCTCAATGCACATTTTGTTTACTTGTGGGTTTATTAATGATAGTGGCACTAAAATATATTTTTTTATTAAGTGACACATGGAGTATCATCTCACACATTGTTAATCCAACAATATGCTCACAGACTATAAATATCGCACACCCCCATACATCAAATATCCAAGCTAAAAGAAACACAACAAAGATAAATACAAAAGACACCGATGGAGGTAATTCAGTACCTGAGTGCAGGTCTTCACACAGACACTAACCGAGGGTTTTGCATTGCATTGTGGGAGCACAACTCCAGCATGTGACATAAAGGCCATCAGAGCGTAGTGAGGTTTTCTGCCAGATAATAAAGGCTGTATCCATTGCAGATGATGCAGCAGAGGTTACAGAGCGAGGACAGCAGGCGGTAAAGCCACAGTCGAGTGCTAAGCTTTTTATACTTCAGGTCTGTCTCGCAGAGTTTGGCGTAAGCTTCCCGATTGGACGAGAGTCCGATGTCCTGACCCAATCCACAGGCCTGCTCAATCAGGTGCATGTCGGCCATGATCTCAGAGGTCATCTGACCAAACCACTGGGCATTCACTGCCGCCACAGTCACACAGACAAAAAAAAGGAAGATCTGGAGAGAAACCAGAGATATGCTGGAATCAAAAGACTTTTCGTAACTTTGAATAAAGGTTAAAAGCTTTTCCAAATCTGTTTAACTAAATAATTTTTATATTTAAAAAAAAAAAGAAGAAATTTTGGAAAATGCCGGCCGTTGATTTGCATACAATTAGAATTAATAGGACTGGAGTTTGGAAGCATCACGTTTCTCATAAAAAAATATTGTTTGTAACTTGTATGGCTTCAGAAGAATGCACATTACTGTAGTGGTAACAGGTTTGTGTGATAAAGTCAATTGAATCATAAGATTCATACATTTATGAGGACATATTTCTTTTGATTTGATTTTGTTCAGTAAATCCACTTCACAAACTAGGGCTGCACAATATATCGTTTCAGCATCGATATCGTAATGTATTTGTCCGCAAAAGTCACATCTCAGGATATGCAATGTTATATAGGGATTATGGTCAATCAACAGTTGAATAGATTTGTGGAGTCATTGCAACGTATAACCAGTGAAAATATTATCTGCATGTGTTTTAAAGGCATTTCAAGAAAGTGTGAAGCAATTAGGCACAATAACGTAAAACATTTGTAACTTTAATGAAGAAAACATTACTGATTTATTAATACAATGAATACTATAGTGTTATTTTACATGACTAAATTTCTGTATTTAATACTGTTTGACTCTCCGGAAAACTATAAAGAACTGTTTGTTTAGTTTTTTCTTTGCTATTGTAATTATTCTTCTAATTAAATTTTTATACATGACTCACACCTTTAAAAAAATAAACCCAACCAATCTAAATTAATGATTTTTTCACAAATAGACCTATTCAAGCCATCTGCTGAAATTGTTTTCATAGCTCAATATATATCGCAGAAAAAACAAAATATCGCAATGCCAGATTTTTTCAATATCGTGCAGCCCTATCATAAACCAAGTAATTTGCTAATGAATCAGACTGATTCGGTTCTCAAGTTCAACCTGGTAAGGGTTAGAGTAAATTATTAGTATGTGTTCTAATTTATTAAGGTCTAGTAGAATTTCTTGCAAATTCCGAGTATATAAATTGCCATTTAGAATTTTTCTTTTCCAGATAATTATAATTGGTCAGAAAAAAAGGTTTTCATTTGTTGTTATTGAATATAAGCATTATTCTTTCAAATATAAATTTTCTTAAAAAGTAAAATCATGTTAAAAACACCTGGAAGGCCTCTTTGTCATCCAGCATGTTGCTGGGATGGTACATGGCGAAGATGGTGAGGTTGAAGAAAGCGCAGGCTGAGCCGATATGCAGGTAAAACGGGAAAAGCCGGCTTTGAATGAAGCCAAATGTGTGTCGGTTTAGATGGTTGTCCATCACAAAGCCTGAACAAAAAAATAAAAAGTAAAACTTAATGCTGAAAAGTATGCTAAAATTACATAGAAGCACAGTTTAGCATACTTTTAAAATATCATTTCAAAGAATATACTTGTGTAAAAATGTATATAATTAAATGAAAATGCATTTTAGTTTAGTTAGTTAACTTTATTTTTCTCCGTAGGGAAATTTCATTTGCAGCAAACACTCACAGAAATTTCTGACATTTTACATTTTGCATATACAGTTGAAGTCAGAAATATTAGCCCCCCTTTGATTTTTTTACTTTTTTAAATATTTCCCAAATTACGTTTAACAGAGCAATGAAATTTTCACAGCATGTCTAATAGTATTTTTTCTTCTGGAGAAAGTCTTATTTGTTTTATTTCGGCTAGAATAAAAGCAGTTTTGATTTTTTTTTAAACTATTTTAAGTTCAAAATAATAAGCCCCTTAAAGCTATTTTCTTTTAGAATCTACAGACCAAACCACCGTTATAAAATACCTTGCCTAATATCACTAACCTGCCAAATTAACCTAATTAACCTAGTTAAGCCTTTAAATGTCACTTTAAGCTTTATAGAAGTGTCTTGAAAAATATCTAGTAAAATATTATTTACTGTCATCATGGCAAAAATAAAATAAACCAGTTTTTTAGAAAGAAGTTATTAAAACAATTATGTTTAGAAATGTGTTGAAAAAAATCTTCTCACCGTTAAACAGAAATTGGAGAAAAAATTAAACATAGGGGTAATAATTCAGGGGTCCTAATAATTCTGACTTCAACTGTGTATATACAGTTGAAGTCAGAATTATTAGCCCCCCCTGAATTATTCGCGCCCCTGTTTATTTTTGTCGTTAGTTTCTTATTAACGGAGAGATTTTTTTTCAACACATTTCTAAACATAATAGTTTTCCGATAAAACTGTGATTGTTGATCCACAAAAGAAATTTAAAAATTGGACAGTCAAAATAATAATAATAATAATACAGGAAAAAAATCTATAACTGTGGTAAAACAAACTCAAACATGAGATAATGCTGCTTATTTACAACAGAAATGGAACATTAACATTAATTTTTTCCACGTATACTGGACTAAAATTAATCTTACTTGCATTTTAAGAATTATCAAGAACAACAGTATCAGCAAAATTCTTCTATATTGATCTACAGAAAAAAAGAAAAGAAAAGAAAAGAAAAAAAGAAAAGAACGCCACTAACATTGTGGCTGGCCTGAGACAGAGTTAATTAACAGTAAATTTTCATTTTTTAATTTTTAATTGCCTTATCGACATTCGCTTATCTTACCTTGGGTACAGCTTATAAAAATATATTTGTAAACGTACACTACAAACATTTTATGAATCAAGTAATAACCAAACAAACAAAAGCGAGCACCCACCTGATATGAAGGTGACCCATATCTGCATTCCCCAGTAGGTGGAGAGAAACATGAGGTGAAGGAGTTTAGCGGTGACGGGAGGCTCTCTGTCTGTAGACATTGTCACAGGCCCACTATCGTCTTTCACCTCCCTCATTCACTAAGCTGTGTGAAGGTGTGAGACAAAAACGCAAGTTGTTCTAATATTATGTAAATCTAGAACAATTTTAAGTAGTCTTAACTAGTGTACATGTTATGATGCACACTAAAAAAACACACCCTGCCTAATAAACAAAAAGAGGTGGAGGTGTTTACCTTTCACCCATATGAGTAACAAGGCACACCAAAATGGAACAAAAATCAGCCACCTAAAATAAATCATGTCAAGCACACAGACTGCAGAGTATTGTGCGGTGGGAAACTAATACAAGAAAAACTAATGGGTTGTATACAGATTTGTCATTAAAAACGAACGGTTTGTCATTGTTATGCTATTTGGAAGCCAAAATTACTACTTTAATGTCAATTTACTTCTACTGTATGAGGTATAACTTGTGCCAAAAATGAATCAACTGTTTTGTAATATGAGTTTGTCCTCGTCTATAGTCATTGCATACTTGTTCAGATAAATTACTGCATGCTGATGTATAAGCTCTGTTTATGTAGTTTTGTTCTTTTGTTTGTGACTGGTAGTTTGTAATTTGTATAGATATCTAATTAGAAAACAGGTAAAAATGTTCACAGATGACTCAACACAAAGCAAAAAAAGTCCAAATAAAAGTCTTAACTGACAGCAAAGTAAAGTATATAAAATAATTAAATTTCTGTGAAAAGGCTGTGAGACTGAGGGGGAAATTAATTAAAATATTAGACGCTAGGGATGTAACAATTCACCTGACTCATGATTAGATAAGATTCATGATGCTAATCTCACGATTTAGGATTTAGTCATGATTTTTTTAAATAAAATTATTTGAGATAAATTTAAAGTGAACAAAAGCCCTTTTTTTTCTCAAATTCTGCACTTTTTAACAAAATAAAATATTTTGTAAAACATTATTTAAAAAAATTAAATATAAAATATTAATAAATAAATAAATATATATATATATATATATATATATTAAAAAATTGTTTTTAATACAGCGGTTTCCAAAGTTACCACTGTAAACCGAGCAGCTTTGTGCTTAAAAATGATGTCTTACAATAATGTAATACATGCAGACCAGTCCTCTTCGGAGATACATGGAGTTATAGCAGAATCAGGTTTTATTCCATTTCTCTCTCAATCTGACATGAATTGTATGATAATGTGTATTTTACTGGTAAATAGGACTTTGTTTTTCATTAGCAGTTTGCAGCTGAGTCATCTGTGCACTTGCATCCTTTGTAATTAGACATGTGTACATACTACACCTAAACACTTCCACGAAAGCCAGAAAAATACTACTGGAAAGATTACTATATGAACTTAAGGAAGACAGTAAAGATGACAGTAACAATGACAGAGCAACTGAAGGTTAACAGAAAACATACATATTAATATATTCTATTTTACTTAAAAGTAACTGTGCAGAATACAGCATAGTACAAAACAAAAAGTTCAATAATTTTTGGCACAAATAAAACTCCATACTATTGTCAATAAAGCGAAGCGGTCAATCTGCCAGATGTTTCCACATGAGAACAAAAGTCATAGAGTAGAATGAGGGGCAAGTAAGGGACCAATGGTCATTTTTGTTTTTTGTCTAAGCGGTCCCTTTAAGTGTCGTAAGAGTACCCATTCGTGCACTTATTGTGCAGGGGGTAAACAGGCTGATTCACTACCGTCATGTCAATGTGGGCTAGTCTGCCTATTTAGACTGCATTTTCGGCTCGTTCTGAGTGACCAGGCGCCTATAATGCATTAAAAGCGCTATGCTGTCTATTTAGGCTGCTCACTAGCTGCAGAGACACAGCCATTATGTTTCAAAGCTGCCGAATAATCACCGCGACTCTCTCAAAAAAGAAGAAAAGCCCTTAATGTTTGAATTGGCATCAACTTACAGTACCGGACCGACAAGCTTTCGCTGCACGTCATTTCTGTTGCGTCATGGGAAAGCTACACCTGTAGTGTTATTTAAGACTGGATATCATTACTGCTACATGCGGTCACCACGATGTCGATGTACTTACCGGACGATCCCCTGTGACTATGTAAATCGTCAGTGGCCGGTTACACGTCACGGCCAGTAGCACACCATAAATGTCCGGTAAAGGAGGAACCGGTTTCTGCAACTGCAGTCACTCTCGGACGGGCAGTCAAACCGGTGGGCAGGGCTTAAAATGCGTTCTTCGACATTGAAAGCGGGCGGACTAGTTTGGTGGGTGTGGTTTGTGTATGTTGACGTTTTTTGTTGGGGGCATAGCTTTTGTGTGCTGATGGGTGTGCTTTGTTTAAAGACAGGTTTGTTGATTGTTGTGATTTTTAGTCAAGGAAACAAACATAGTCACAATCAATCTATTGCATGTTATAAAAATTTGGGCTTACAACCTGACTAACAGAAACATTTTCCTCATATTTGATTAGATTTCCTTTATTTTGAAGTGTTTTCTCTTTTTATTCATAAAATATGGTGGCAATTTATAATAGCAAATTAAAATAGAAAAATAAAAAACGTTTATCTTTTGTTAAACATTACAGTTTTTACAGACGCTAGGACACATTTCTCAATACTTAGGTCACTTTTGCAAAACTCTTTACACAATTCTCCTAACCAACCCTTAGCTTGGCAAAGCAGTTCATTTCACATTCAAAATGCACTACAACTACCAAAACACTTTATTCAGGTCTCAAATAAACTCATTCTTCCAGAACACTAGCAAAGGTTGACAGCCGACAAACACACTTTTGGCTCGTTTCTACTGACTGGTACGGTACGGTACGGTTCGGTTTGATACGGGTCACCTTTATCAGGCTTGCTTTTCCACTAACAAGGGTACCCTTTTGGTGGGCGTGGTGTATGACAGAGAGTTTTAGTCGATGTCATTCTCGCTCGAGGAAATGTCTACAATAAAGCTGTATGGGTCGCTTACATATCATATGAGAAGCGCTTCTCACAAAACAGATGCTTCATACACATAAATACTTGTGTAGAAATGTTTATTTCTAACTTTTCAATGAACATGAGTTGATTATAACTGCAGATCAATGACAGTGCGAAACAGCCTACTGTAACATCTGTAATTATATTAAATAACTAAATAAATGAACATATATAAACACATACAGCCCCTTACAGTCTTCGATATGTTACCAACTACAGAAGAACTACACACAGCAGACATTTCGTCGGTATTTAGGTTCAAAACAACACAAAATATAGCCTACAGTCAGTGAAAACATCTTATCTGTGTCTGTAATCTTCAGCAGCACATATAGCCTCTGTTAAAGGGTAATTCCGTCATTCTGAGTTCACATTAGTCCAAAATGTGAAGATAATAAGTTAGTTATACATAGCATTTTGTTCATGTTTGCTGAATAATAATGTGCTCCTTTTTTTCCGGCTTCTCCTTTGTTTCTTCACGCTTCACTCTCGCGTTTGTCAGTGTCTGACAGGATCGGGTTTCAAAAGCACATCAATAATCAAGCGCAGGTTATTATCATCAGCTCAAGAATTTTGTTATTTCAGATAATATGTTAGACGCGTGCGAGCGCTAGCAAGAAAGCGAAACCGCTCGCGCCTCAGACTGGCTCGTAAAAAACTACGGGGCACAGTGTAAATCTGCTCTTCTTCTTGGCTTTGTGGCTGTTTATCAAGACGACGACAAGGTTTGTTTGAGCCCGGGTCAACCATGGCTCGTTATTATATATATAAATCATTCCGCTGTAATGTTTCGGCTCGTCGGCTGTGTATTTCAAACATGGAGGGCTTTTTGTTTTCATTCTGGCTTGTTGCGTAAGCGAATGACGCCTCTCTGTAAACCAATGGAGTTCAGCTGCGCGTGTGGCTCCGCCTTTTGGTACCTATTCTCGTGTTTGGTACCCTTTCGAAAGGGTGCCGAAAAAGTGGTACGGTACGGTTCGGTTCGGTATGCTTTTTGACAGTGGAAACGGCCATAAAAGCGTACCAAACCGAACCGTACCGTACCGTACCACTCAGTGGAAACGGACCATTTGTCACCCACAAAACAATGACCTAAAAACACTAACAACATGTAGCATTACATAGTGTTTTCTTGTGTAAAACAAGAGCATATCTCTGTTTATAATTGCAATATATGTTACTGGAATGAATCAGACATGATGCAGAATTCGTCAATATTTTATGTTGTTTATTTATTTATTTATTTTTTCACTAAGTAGGCCTAATTCCAAAATACAAGAGTTTGTATACACACCATCCGCTGATACAGATACAATAGTAATGCTAATCTGGCTGGTTAAACTGCATTTTTAAATTTGAAATATGTTTCAATAAAATATTGCTGTTGAATTTTGCTTTCTTATTCAGTTTTGCATGATGTTTTTGTTTTGAACATAAGTTTCAGTTTTGAAACTAGTATGTAAGCACATGCAAAATTTCCTGTACATACAAAGCTTTTTGGCAGTTGTTGTGTTTGAGTGAGAAAAGAATTCATGAAATTTGAAAGGTGTAGTCATTGAATGCATTTTGTGCCAAAACAATGATAATTGATCCTCGATATACTTCTGTTGTGCTCACTGTGTGAGGAGTTTTGCAAATGTGACTTTAGTATTGAGAAATGTGTCCTAGCGTCTGTAAAAAACTGTAACATGCAAACTCCACTGACTCCAACTGACCCAGCCGGGGCTCAAACCAGCTGTGAGGCAACAGTGCTAACCACTGAGGGTGAGGTCTAGATAGAATACAGCTGCGCCGGGATATCAGTATGGCATCATTTTTGTGACACTGTATAACAATAATTCATATTTTACAGAATTGTGATGGTTAGGTTTAGGGTTGGGGTAGGGGTAGACGTTACAAATATACAATTTATTGGGTAATTTAATAAAAAATACTCGATACAATTACTGTTTTTACATTACTGTGACCGTTAAAGCTTGGGGTAGGGGTAGACATTAATAAAACACAATTAATGGGAAATTTAATACATAATGTACATAATTCTTATGGTTAATCAACTGTACAAATAGAGAAGACTCCAGATTAACTAGGTTAATTAGGTTAACTAGGCAGTTTAGGATAATAAGGCAAGTTATTGTATAATGATGGGTTGTTCTATAGACAGTTGAAAAAAAATATAGCATAATGGGGTAGTCCAGAGTGTATTTTTAAGGCTTGGTTGTGTTTATAAGATGCAAAGCAATGTGTGCTCATGCTTCATAGGTAAAATAAAAAATCCAGTTTTTCATATACCATTTTTTCATATACCTTACTTTAATTATATACAGCTACTCAGCTGAAAACGTGGTCAAATTTCCTAGTTCCTTTGAAAGGCCCGCCCTCGAGAGGCTGTGATTAGTCAGCTAACATAATGTGCTGTGATTTGCGGATCTGCTCTACATTACCAGGAAGTGTCACGGCTCTAATAGCACACACTCTGCCTCTGCTGTGTGAATACTGTCAGTATGGCTGTATCAGTTTGAGCCTGAATCAGACAGAAAATGAAGAGGACACAGCTGAACCTCACACCTGCTCTCTAAAACAAAATCTGGCAAGTGTCTTTTACATGTATTCGGGTTATTAGAATATGTAAGTATTATTAGACATTCACATATCTTTTGCGAGTTTGTTATTTGAGATGTTGAATGCAGGGAAATAGTCCACATAAAGAGGCACTGATGCACTGCTGAAGACTGTGCCTGTTTACAGTGGTTTGATGGATAAATATGAATTTGTAGCTAAATTGTTAACATTGCCAAACAGCCATTGTTAACATCCTTTTTACATCATTGCTGCAACATAACGTTAACGCTTGACACTATACATGTAATATATACATTTTAACAAATAAAAATTCTTAAAGGTTGTGGCCCATAATCCACAGCTTCTTCTATTATGGTTGGAGCTGCTCCTTTGAGGAGTTTTTAGCTGAATCCAGCACTGAACTGGGAGAGATTCTGCAAGTTCTCCTTTGTCAAATACTAGAGCTATACATTTTTTAGAATTCTCTGGAACATGATTAAAATTAAACTGCAATCACTTCTCTCTTAGTGTCATGTCCTTTGGATGGCCAAATACAGAAATTGAACAAGCTCTGTGGAAATAGCAGCTTTTGGATGCATTTTAGCTTTCTCTGCTATAAAATTACATTACCTCTGGCCATGTTCCTGCACTGCGCAGGGTGTGTGTGCGTGGTGAATGCGCGTAACCAGAAGCATTTGTAATTTCACTAGCCCAGATGTATTTTTTTGTAGTCTCCAAACTTCGTTTGCTGTAGGCTTTGCTAAGCTAACTCTGTAAAAGCCAATGTCTCCCTTTGTATTGAACTTTGAGCATATTACATTCAGAGATGTTGCTTATGTTCACACAGCTACATTACACATCAACTAAAGTTTAAAATATGAAATCGTAGTGTACCACTCCTTTAAAGGGGCTAATAATTTTGACCTTAAAATGTTTTAAAAAAATTAAAAACTGCTTTTATTCTAGCCAAAATAAAACAAATAAGACTTTCTCCAGAAAAAAAATATTATCAGACATACTGTGAAAATTTCTTTGCTGTTAAACATAATTTGAGGAACATTTAAAAATCAAAAAAATCAAAGGGAGGCTAATAATTCTGATTGCAACTGTAAGTAATTCTCATCAACTTCTAGCCGCAATTGTATCTGATCTGACCAGTGAGCCATCGTGTCGCTGGTTTATGTATGTATGTGTGTATGTATCAAGGCTCAACAATAAGGACTGCCTGATGGCCCGGGGCCAGCATGCGAGACACTCGAGACAGTAGACAGGATCGTTACTGGATCGTCACCAAAGTTTAATTTGCCTGCGACTATCTGTCAATTGCGTGCAAATACAGTCTTAGAATCGAGAAACAGTTTGTGCTTTTAAGCCTCTAAATTCTGCCTTCTCTGTGATGTCGTAAACATCATGCTGCTTTTCGGGTCCTCTCATCTGATTAGATATTAGATATTGTGAGCATGTTGTTTTTTTTTCTGTAACCTGGTAACAACCAGTACAATATGATATGGCATCATCAAATTATGAGGCTAAAAGAATATGTCTGTTGCTAACATCTTGGAAGCAGACATTTACGTGGATACAACAGGACAAAAAAAATGAAGTAATGTTTTGCAGTGGCGTCACGGTGGAGCAGTGTGTAGCACGATCACCTCACAGCAAGAAGATTGCTGGTTCGAGCCTCGGCAGGATTAGTTGGCATTTCTGTGTGGAGTTTCCGGGTGCTCCGGTTTCTCCCACAAGTCCAAAGACATGCGCTATAGGTGAATAGACTAAGCTAAAATGTCCATAGTGTATGTGTGAATGAGTGTGTGTGATGGGTTGCAGTTGAAAGGGCATCCGCTGCATAAAACATATGCTGGATAAGTTGGCGGTTTATTCTGCTGTGGCGACCCCAGATTAAAGGGACTAAGCCAAAAAGAAAATGAATGAATGAATGAAGTAATGTTTTGCACAGTTTCCAGGAAAAGCAGACAAGTCGGGACCCTTTTTCGTTGGAAGAAGCAAGTTACCAAAATCAAAACTTGAAGCTCACGATAAAAGTGACAGCACTTAAAGTTTTGCTCATTATACATTTGTTAACATTTAAAAAATATTAAAATCCTAGATTTACAGATGTTATTTTTGACGATCTTTGAGAAGACATTAAGGCAGTTATATTATATAACATATTTAAAACATGTGGCTAAAAAATAGTAAATATAAAAATATAAAATTTTGGCAGGGCAAGTAAAAATCTGGACCACTTGCCCAATCAGGCTAGTTAAAAAAAATCCTTACTGTTGAACCCTTTATGTGTATATATATATATGTATGTATGTGTGTGTATGTATGTATGTATGTAACATTAACATTAGCTTTAACTTTGGCACAGGGGGCTTGTTTGTTGTTTTTTTTTTTTATTTATTTCATTTTCTTTTTGGCTTAGTCCCTTTATTAATCTGGGTTCGCCACAGCAGAATAAACCAACCAACGTATCCAGCATATGTTTTACGCAGCAGATGCCCTTTCAGCTGCAACCCATCACTGGGAAACAATGGAAAACTGTGAAATGGACAATTTAGTTTATCCTATTCACCTATACCACATGACTTTGAACACAGGGAGAACATGCAAACTCCATACAGAAACACCAACTGACCTAGTCGGGGCTCGAACCAGCGACCTTCTTGCTGTGAGGCAATTGTGCTACCCCTATTTATGTATTTATTTATTTCCTTTTTTTCAGCTAGGAGATCACATTGAGGCAGCACGTAAAGTATTACACAAAAATCACAGAGAACAATACCACAAAATTACAAAATCACCATTCGTAAAAAAGGTCAGATCATAAAAACTATTACAAGCATCTTTAAAGATATTGTACAGAAGATGTTTAAAAGTACTCAGAGCCGGAAGTGTGTCAAGATTAAGTTGATTTTGCAGGTCATTCCAAGCCCTAGGAGCATAAAAGGAAAAAGCACATTTACCAATTTATGACAGTACCCATGGGACGTTTAACCAAATACAGGAACTAAATCTAGTGTGTTGATTATTTATGTGAAATGTTAGCAAATTAGAAAGATAGGATGGTAGTTTACCTAAGAGAGCCTTTAAAGTAAATAAGTACAAATGTAATTTTCTCCTTTGATATAGAGAGTACCAATCTAAGGAATCGTACAAAATACAGTGATGCATCCGTGAGTCTGCACCAGTGACAAAGCGTATTGCTGCATAATAAGCAGAATCTAGTTTTCTGAGTAGAGTAGCTGCTGCATGTGTAACGGGCTATAAGTCCCGCCCTGTAGGGGAGAATTATTGTGTGTGACCCTGGAAGACCTAGAAGTGAAAGGATCTCAGTCCCCACTTCCGGTGCTTTTAGTCTCAATGTGCGCTATATTTGTGTATTTATTTGGCCCACACAGTTATGTTGAAAACTAGAGGAATTAGAAAAGTGGGCTTCAGGTAAGTAAGTGTCAGTATGGTGGCCAACCCGAAGTATCTTAAGCGAGGTGAAAAAAGTAATTCACATTCCCACTCCCCTAAACCTAACAGTGTGGGTGAGACGCCCCTACTCCAAGGTAAGTAGAACAAATGAATGATGACCATAAAATCAATTAACTATTAATTTATTCTTTACTTTGTTAGAAATTTTCTAAATGGATAATGTATATTTAAATAAAGAATGCAATACAAAAAAAACAGATGACAGATGTTCACAGATGTAATGTTAAATCCCGGTTTTACTCACCAGACAATCTTCCTAAATTAATTAGTTTCAATACCAAAACACACAAATTAATTTCACAAATCACTCTGAATGATCTAAACCTCTGTACTATGTGAATGACTCTTTATGTTCAACTCAAATGATTCACTCTGAATGAGCTCTAATAGAACCTTTGACTCAGTTTAACTAAACCTTGAAATAACCTGACTCAGTTCAGATAAACTCTTTAAATCCCAAACGATTCACTCAATTGATTCACAAAAGTATCTTATAAACAACTCATGTGATTCAGTCCTCAAAGCAATACAACTCCGTTCATTGCAGTGTATATATATCAGTGAAACAGTAAAAGTTTTTGTGTGTGTGTGTGTGTGTGTGTGTGTGTGTGTGTGTGTGTGTGTGTGTGTAAGCAAAGAAGTTGGTACCAGCCCGAAGCAACGATGAATATGATGAGATGACTTGAGATGACTTGAGATGACTTGAGATGACTTGTGATGACTTGTGATGACTTGTGATGACTTGTGATGACTTGTGATGACTTGTGATGACTTCAATAAACAACTCAGGCAGGACTGCAAGAAGATGTCGTCGGGTTGGCAGGGTAATTATACTTTTTAGAAAACACTGGTGGTGTAAAAAGAAAAATGGCATAGCTTTTTCACATCAAGCACAGCCCAGGTCTTAAAAAGAAATGCTTCCAAGGGCAAAACTCAAGCAGAAACGCATGTCAGTCACTTCAAAAAACATCCAAAAATTGAAAAATCCAAAAATAAATCAGGAACGGTGTGTGACGTTTACATACAGTTCATACGAATGCCCTTGCCCACGAACGAGTGCACTTAACCAACGTGGGGAGAGAAAATAATGTCTTTGGCTACAAACTATGTTTTATCAGCAGCTCTGGAAGGCAGCAGGACTCAAAAAAATGCACACAGTTCAGATGACACAAAACAATGGTGTTCAGAACAAAACTCACGGCTCAGAAACCCTCGTGATCTCAGCTCACACACCGTTCTCCATCCGATAGCACTATCAGCCGAACATCCACTATCTGCCGTCTTCAGTCTCTCACGGTAGTATTAGCGCTCTCCTGTTGCAAAAATCTCTTTTCAAAAGTCTCTGTGTATCACTGCGCTTCAGAACATACTAAAAAACTGAACAATTGCGTCTCACGTCTCTCTCGTGCTCTCTCATCTCCTTCTCATACACCTCTGTGTTGCCCGCGAACACACAGGAAAACCTGGTGCCCCGTCAAAATAAAAGTCCCATATAAAAAAAATACCTCGTCACATATTCCCCCTTGCGAAACCTTGCCATACCACCGACATCTTCTGTCAGCCTGGCCCTGGAATAAAAAAACACAGTGTTCAAGTACAACAAAATACACATTTTTCACAAGTTCATACAATCCTAACATTACAATCTCACTATTATTTTAACCTTATTTCATTAGATAATCAACTCTGTATCTCATAGGTAATTTTCCACGATTTTGTCTTTGAGAGCGCCTAGGCTTTGGCACACTTTCACATTCGACATCTGAAGTATCAGCATCATCTGAAAACTCCTGTATTCCCAAGTCTATTTCTGGATTTGCATATTCTGTTATTTCCCCTTGCTCATGCACTATGCTCTCTCTGTGTCCTACTCCCCTTGTGTTTACTTCAGTCACCTCTTCATTTCTATTTTGTCTAGGTGCAGCAGCTGGGAAACATACAATATCTGGAAATTCTGCCTCAGAATCTGATTGGTTTACAGGTCTACCTCTGGTGTTACGTAGAGTAGTAGATGGTAATAAAGGAAATGTGCAGTGACGAAGCTGATGCCGGTGTACTACTTTGGATGGACCCCCCTTTTCAGGTTTGATAGTAAAAACAGGTATGTCTGAATGATTCTGCCTAACTACAATGTATGGTGTGTGTTCCCACTTGTCCTGAATTTTGTTTCTGCCCCTATGCTTATGATTGCGTAACAACACACGGTCACCAGGTCTTACAAGCGCTCCAGAGGACTTGCGGTCATAGACTCTTTTGCGTCTTTTAGAGGCTTCTTGTGCGACCGAGTTCGCAACTTCGACAGCAGTCTTTAGTCTGCCATGGTGAATCTTCACCCAATCATCCAAATTCTCTGCATCACTTTCTTCCAAATCCTTTCCACCCAGAACATCTAAAGGAAGGCGTGCGTCCCTTGCAAACATCAAGTAAAAGGGAGAATAGCCAGTGGACGTGTGAACGTGACTATTGTATGCCATCACCAGCTCTGGTAAGTGACTTTTCCAGTCCTTCTTCTTCTCAGGTGGCAAGGTTCTCAGCATATCGTGCATAGTGCGATTAAATCTCTCACACTGTGAGTTTCCTTGAGGATGGTAGGGACTGGTACGGCTCTTTCCGATACCATACACTTTACACAGTTCCTTGATCACTTGCGATTCAAAGCATCTCCCCTGATCTGAATGCAAACGCGCCGGGCACCCGTAGTAGACAAACCAATGTTTGATTAGGGCCTTTGCAGTGGTATTTGCGGTTTGGTTTTTGGTAGGGACAGCAACTGTAAAGCGAGTAAACATGTCAGTCAGAACAAGGACATTTTCATATCCTCCGGCCGACATTTCGAGCTGAGTGTAGTCCATCGCCAGAACCTCTAGTGGAGCTGTGACATTGCTGCATGTCATAGGAGATCGGATTCTTGGAAAAACATCCTTAGCTAGAGTACATCTTTTACACTGTCCTATCCACACTTGGACATCCTTAGACATGCTGGGCCAATAGTAGTTGCGTCTCATCAATGTTAAAGTACTGTTACCTGCAAAATGGCCTCCATGTTCATGCTGGCTGTCGTAAACTGAACGGCGTAAAAGAGCTGGAACAACTAGCTGCCTTATTCGCTCTCCATCTCTTGGGTCAAAAATGCATCTAAACATCACTCCATGATGCAGCTGAAAACGTTCAAACTCTCTACAATGTTTTTTTTAACTCTGGCAGCATACTTTGCTGACTCAGACAGCTTGGTCTCTCATTTTTGGATATGGCCTGGTATATTGGGCCTATCAAGGTATCACTTCTCTGCAACGCCTTAATTTCATCCCAGTTGTATCCACTCATTCCTTGCTTAATGGATGCCTGTACAGCCACTTTAACACCAGTCTCTTTCTGCATAGGCCCTTGAGCAGGCCAAAGGCATGCACGCACCTCCTCAGAGTTCAGACAGATGAAATCCTTCTCTGTGTCCTCCTGTTCAGGATGTCCATTAGAGGGAAGTCGTGACAGGGCATCAGCATTTGTGTTCAACCGCCCAGGCTTATACAGGACCTCAAAATTAAGCTCCGCTAGTTGGGCCACCCAACGCTGCTCAACCGCCCCAAGGTTAGCGGTCTCAAGATAACGCAAGGGATTATGGTCTGTAATTACTGTAAACTTGGAGAACATCAAGTACTCTTTGAATTTTTCTGTTGCGGCCCATTTAAGTGCTAGCAGCTCTAATTTGAATGCGCTGTAATATTTGTCATTTCTCTCTGACCCTCTCAGGCCCCTGCTAGCAAACGCGATGACCCGTTCCACTCCCCCTTGCTTTTGACTCATTACAGCTCCAAGGCCCAGGTGACTCCCATCGGTTGTGAGGATAAATGGAAAACAGAAATCAGGGTAAGCGAGGACTGGTGGCGACATCAAGCATGACTTCAATCTGTCGAAGGCAGCTTGGCATTCGTTACTCCATATGAATTGCTCAGAAGCTTTCCGTTTGTCTTTACCTCCCATCAGTGCATGCAAAGGTTTGCTATCTGAGCAAACTTTGGTACAAAACGCTGGTAATAACTCATGAATCCAATAAGCTGTCTCACTTCCTTTATACTTTTAGGGACAGGCCAAGCATCCAGTGCGCTAACCTTTTCACTGTCAACTTTGATTCCCTCAAAGGAGATTACATGGCCTAAAAATTTTACCTCTGACTTGAAGAGAAAACATTTGCTTGGTTTAAGCTTCAGGCCATGCCGCTTTAGCCGTTCAAACACAAGCTCTAGTCTTTCACAGTGACTCCTGAAATCCCTGGAAAATACAATAATGTCATCCAGGTATATCAAAAGAACATCAAAGGCCAGGTCCCCAAGTACTACTCCCATAAGGCGCTGAAATGTGGCTGGTGCGTTGCACAACCAACAACAAAACGCACACTGCCGTCTCTCTTCACAACTATCACGGCTGGAGACGCCCAGGGGCTCGTGCTCTCCTTAAGGATGCCCTGTGACACGAGGTCCTGCACATGTCTTTTAAAGAGCCCATATTATGGCTTTTTGAAAATGCTCTTCCATGTAGTGTGTAACATAGCTCTAAGTGAAGTGAAATGTCCAGCTAAGGCTTAAATCTGTAAGTGTACAGTGTTTAAAACTATTGATTCATCTATAAAAGAGTCGACTCATAGTGCTTCAAACGAGTCGTCTTGATAACGAGTTATTAGGTGTTTCGCGATGACGCAGCCACGAAACACAAGTAGTTGCACGCGCAAGCCCGGGAGATTTGAAACCTGCGGCTCCGCCCACTAACAGAAAAAAGTCACACACACACACACAGAGACACACACAGACACCGGTAGAATGAAGTCACGCTGTGCAGATGGAGATTATTGACAGTTCACCCAAAGATGAAACCTTAGCATATAGCCTAGCCTTGAGCAGATCGAGAGCCTCTGGAAACTACCTGCTTACAAAGAAGACTTCATCAGTTTGTTAAAGGAAGGATCGGTAAAGACTGTCAGAACAAGGATCAGTGGATCATGAATCAGTTTCTTCCCCCATTTCACCAGTGTAAGTACGTGCGATTAAAATTGTTGCCTCGTTTACTCTAGCTTGCAAATTATGCATTTAGTTGTGTTTTGTTACTTGTAACCGCGTGTACTGTATCAGGTTAACTCTTTATATTCTCATATCGCGTGTAAAGCCACGTTGAAAACGCGACGCGTGCCGCTTTGTTTATGGATAGTCAGCTATGTGTGTGTGTGTGTAATGTGTGTGTGTGTGTGTGGCTCCTCTGAGGACGGTCGTTTGTGTGAGTGTCTCCTCTTAGGAGGTTGATGTGTGTGTGTGTGCGTGTCTCTGAATAGGGTAAAGCTCTAGGCAAAGGGTGATCAAAGGGACCCGTTTGTAAAGTGAGGACTTTAGGGGGTGTCGCGGTTGAAATCTTAGGGTTGTAATCGCGGATGTAACTGAGGACGCGGAGGGGGAGGGAGGTGTCGCCGCCGCGCCGTCTCTATTCTGGACGCGCCGGCCCTGTGTGTGCGTGTGTGTAAAAAGAGCAAGTAGACTGCTAGGACATATCCTCGCCAGTTCTTGGACTTTTTGCTTGATAAAATAGTTAGTCGTCAGTATTTTCTAGTCCATCGTCTGTATTTACATTCACCCACTGGCAGCCAAAATCCACTATGAAGCGTGTGTACACTGTGACTACTTTTATATTGTTGATAATCTGCTGGGCATTTCACTCTGTCTCGTCCTGAAGCCTGTCAGTGTCGTCGACCAATCGCAGCAGCCTGTCATTGGTCCAATCAGCGCAGATTAGCTTCGCGCTGAGGAGGGGTTTGGGTACAAATGAATCGCTGAACGATTCATATGGGAGTCGCTGGGATAACTAGGTAAAAATAAATGCATATTATAAGACCATCAAAGTGTTGTTTGACCTTGCATGCATATTAGACTGTTGTTGGAGACCCTTACAACCTAAATATGACCCTATTTCATCTATAATATGGGCTCTTTAAAAGCTTGGAATACCTGTGGTGGTACCCGGCAGTGCCTCTGTGAATGTCATACGTCACAGCTTGTGTGTATCCATAATCACTGTCAATTGTGGAGAATATATCTCTAAATTTTGCCAACAAATGGTTCAGTTCTTCTCTCTGTGAGGGGGTGAGCTTCTCATAATTAACTTGGACTGGAACTGGTGGATCATTAGAGCTGTTGACTGCTTGGATATTCGCCACCCGTCTAACATGAAGTGTCCCTTCCTCTTCTTCAAATTCCAGTGTATCCTCAGTTAGCACCTGCTGTGGTTTAGACAAGATGGCCACTCTACACCTTGGGCTAAGTCTGATGGCTCGCTCACTTGAGTTCATTACACGTACTGGAACTTTGCCATTTGCCGTTTTTGTTAGTACATTGGCCACCAGGAGTCCCTTTGGCAAACTTGCATCAGCAGCAAGTTCAATTAACACCTGGCACTTTGCTTTGGGCGGCACTCTGCAACGCCCTTCAAACACCTTTTCACTTAGTGGTGGGATGGTGATGGTTTGCTTCCCACTAACCTTGACAAACCCAATCTTGCCATCTGGGCTCCTAGAGTCAGCTTCCTGGACACTTGCTAGAACTCTCCTTATCTTTGCTTCTGCTGGTTGTTTATACTTATTGGCTGCCTTTACACCATCTCCTGTGACAAAAAATGACTTAAACTCACTGATATTATTCATCCCAATGATTCCTGAAAGTCCCCTCATTTCTTCTGATTCTGAGCTGGTGTCTTTCAGCACAAAGATACACTTTTCTGAGAGAACCTTCCCCATGCATTCCACATCCGCTTGCAAGCACCCTAGAACAGGGATGTCGAGGCCATTAGCTGCAGTAAGCCTAACCCAGTGAGCGGAAGAAAGTTTAAGCTCTTGTTCCCCGAAATGCCTCCTAAAGTGTGATTCTGTTATAGCGGACACTTCAGAACCTGTATCCAGCAAACAGTTTGTCTTGACACCAGCTATGTTAACTTCAATAGTCAGACAGTCTCCAAATGCGCCAGTTTTAAAAGCATTGGTCACTTCATCAGTCCATTCAGCTGTATGGCTTCGAATTACAGATGGGCCAGGCTGTACGGTGCTTGTTGGAATGTTTCCTGGGTTAGATTCAGTGGAACGACGTGACTGATCAGACACTCTAATTAATTCAGAATGTGGGCAGCGCCTACTCGTGTGTCTAGGTTCGCCGCATGAATAGCAGATATAGCGGCCATCACTGTCCTTCAAGGGCTGTCTTCTTGGACGACTCTGTTGAAGTTGCACTCCTGTGTTAGCATGCACCACCTGATAAAGTTCTTCTTGGCGGGCAGCAATCTTCTGTATGGCCTCATGGAGTTTCTCTAAAGTTAACTTGGATGAACCTTGTTCTGTGTCTGCATTGACTACTCTGACACGGGAGCTGGGTCTTTGGTTGTTCACAGTTTGTGTCTCCTCCTCCTCTGACCATGTGATCGCAGCTTGCATGACTTGAACAAAAGTCAAACTTGCTTCTTCCTTAATTCGTCTCTTCATTTCACGTCTCAGAAAGTAATCTCGAAGACCCAAAACAAGTTGTTCTTTTAACACACTCTCAGCATCTGGCACTCTGTTTGGCTCTCTACACTTAACTTGGGTCAGTTTTTCTTGTAGGTCATATGCGTACGAGCGTATCGTCTCCCCCTGCATTTGCTTCCGTTCATAGAAATCTTTCAGTCTGGTTCCAATTGGCACTTTGTCCCCATAGGTGTCTTGGAGGACTTTAAAAATATCATCTGCAGACTTTTCACTGTCACCCACCATAAACCTCACTGTCGCTTTAGCTTCTCCTTTGAGGTGTTGTTTGACAAGCTCAACATGATCTTCTGCAGGCACTCTCATTACCTGAAAGGCTGATTTTATTGATGCGACCCATTCCTCAATGCTCAATTCACCTGCATTGGTTGAACGACCACTGAATTCTGGAAGCTTCCTTTCTCTGGGAATATAGATGGCAGCTGGGACTGATTGAGCTGTAGCTTGATGCTCAATAACCGTTTTAGCTAGTGACAGGGCTTCTCTTTGTTCAGTTCTGGCTTGTTGAAGTGCTCCTGTCTGTTCTTCAAACCTCCGTTTCATCTCTGCCATCTCCTTCCTTAGTTCTTCGAGCTCTGCCATGTCTCAGCTTGTAACCCTGGGACCGGTGACAGATAAAAAAAATTATTGTAATAATAAATGCAATCTGATTCTATCCTGTTCGTGACGCCAAATGTAACGGGCTATAAGTCCCGCCCTGTAGGGGAGAATTATTGTGTGTGACCCTGGAAGACCTAGAAGTGAAAGGATCTCAGTCCCCACTTCCGGTGCTTTTAGTCTCAATGTGCACTATATTTGTGTATTTATTTGGCCCACACAGTTATGTTGAAAACTAGAGGAATTAGAAAAGTGGGCTTCAGGTAAGTAAGTGTCAGTATGGTGGCCAACCCGAAGTATCTTAAGCGAGGTGAAAGAAGTAATTCACATTCCCACTCCCCTAAACCTAACAGTGTGGGTGAGACGCCCCTACTCCAAGGTAAGTAGAACAAATGAATGATGACCATAAAATCAATTAACTATTAATTTATTCTTTACTTTGTTAGAAATTTTCTAAATGGATAATGTATATTTAAATAAAGAATGCAATACAAAAAAAACAGATGACAGATGTTCACAGATGTAATGTTAAATCCCGGTTTAACTCACCAGACAATCTTCCTAAATTAATTAGTTTCAATATTAAAACACACAAATTAATCACTCTGAATGATCTAAACCTCTGTACTATGTGAATGACTCTTTATGTTCAACTCAAATGATTCACTCTGAATGAGCTCTAATAGAACCTTTGACTCAGTTTAACTAAACCTTGAAATAACCTGACTCAGTTCAGATAAACTCTTTAAATCCCAAACGATTCACTCAATTGATTCACAAAAGTATCTTATGAACAACTCATGTGATTCAGTCCTCAAAGCAATACAACTCCGTTCAATGCAGTGTATATATATCAGTGAAACAGTAAAAGTTTTTGTGTGTGTGTGTGTGTGTAAGCAAAGAAGTTGGTACCAGCCCGAAGCAACGATGAATATGATGTGATGACTTGAGATGGCTTGTGATGACTTGTGATGACTTCAATAAACAACTCAGGCAGGACTGCAAGAAGATGTCGTCGGGTTGGCAGGGTAATTATACTTTTTAGAAAACACTGGTGGTGTAAAAAGAAAAATGGCGTAGCTTTTTCACATCAAGCACAGCCCAGGTCTTAAAAAGAAATGCTTCCAAGGGCAAAACTCAAGCAGCATGTCAGTCACTTCAAAAAACATCCAAAAATTGAAAAATCCAAAAATAAATCAGGAACGGTGTGTGACGTTTACATACAGTTCATACGAATGCCCTCGCCCACGAACGAGTGCACTTAACCAATGTGGGGAGAGAAAATAATGTCTTTGGCTACAAACTATGTTTTATCAGCAGCTCTGGAAGGCAGCAGGACTCAAAAAAATGCACACAGTTCAGATGACACAAAACAATGGTGTTCAGAACAAAACTCACGGCTCAGAAACCCTCGTGATCTCAGCTCACACACCGTTCTCCATCCGATAGCACTATCAGCCGAACATCCACTATCCGCCGTCTTCAGTCTCTCACGGTAGTATTGGCGCTCTCCTGATGCAAAAATCTCTTTTCAAAAGTCTCTGTGTATCACTGCGCTTCAGAACATACTAAAAAACTGAACAATTGCGTCTCACGTCTCTCTCGTGCTCTCTCATCTCCTTCTCATACACCTCTGTGTTGCCCGCGAACACACAGGAAAACCTGGTGCCCCGTCAAAATAAAAGTCCCATATAAAAAAAAATACCTCGTCACACATGCATATAGATGATCACCATAATCAATCATTTATTAATTCATTCTCTTTTCGGCCTAGTCCCTTTATTGAATTGGGGGCGCTACAGCAGAATAAACCGCCAACTTATTCAGATTATGTTATACGCAGCAGATGCCTTTCCATCTGCAACCCAGTACTGGGAAACCCATATACTACAGACAATTTACCTTACACAATTCACCTATACAGCATGTCTTTGCACTTGTGGGGGAAACCGTAGCATCCGGAGAAAACCCACGCCAACACGGGGAGAACATGCAAACTCCATACAGAAATGCCAACTGACCCAGCCGAGGCTCGAACCAGCGACATTCTTGCTGTGAGGCGATCGTGCTCCCCACTGTGCCATCGTGACGCCCCAGTATATTTTAATAATATACTGTATATCATATAATTATTTACTAATAATCATTATAGCTATTATGTTTTATATACACATACACACTTATTCATGCTTGATTCATTTCTGACAAATGATTGCATAAATACTTTGCAATGTGTTTGATATACGTCTGCCGTTACTCACCACAATGAAATTCACTGATTTTCTGCCTAATTTGAGCTTTACTGACTATAAACAATCAAAGGAAATCCTCACAGCTTTCACACTCACATGTTCAAACTGGTGGATTCATTAGTGCTCAGCACGTCATTTAATAGGTGTGAATGAGCAAATGATACTCTTGGGTACTTTCTGATGTCCCAATCAATGCTTTGATTAACAGTTGTTCAAAGCTGAAGATTACAGCAATTACCACTTGAAGGAGAACAAAATTCAGTGATTTTTAGTAACAACAAGCACTTTGTGCACATTTGTGTGGGTTTGTCAATGTGTGTGGAGTTGAGAGAGAATTAGACACACATACAACCCCCCCATATTTTCCCCCAATATCTGTTTAATGGAAAGTAGTTTTTTTTTTTTTTTCAAAACGATTAGTATGTAAATCTAGCGTTGTAGTCAAATACACAGGCAATAGTCAGTACAGACAGGCAAAAAGCAAACAAATAAATAAATAAATAACAAACGTCAAAAACACAGCAAGGCAAGGAATCTGCGTCGTAATGTTCACAAAACTGTTCAACGTGACTCAGCCTGTGTGTCTCTGTGTGTGTGTGCGCGCGTGCGTGCGTGCGTGTGTGTTGTCTTTATAGTCCTTGTAATCAGTCTATAAGCAGCATCAGCTGTGTAAGTCTAATCACTAATCAGTGGAGACCTAGAGCAGGTGTGTGTGTGCAGTGCATGACTGGATCGTGTAGTTCATATAATGGCGGATTTGTAGTTCTGTGTGATCTGTGTGTTTACCTGTGATCTGCACAGGCTGGATCACTGGAGACTGTGATAATATCACAGATTTGCATGACAGTAAATTTTGTATATCAGTGTCTGTTTTTTTTCTCACTTTATTATTTAATGCCATGAGATCAAGACGGATTACATATTAAAATAATTTAACTATAGCTGACAAAGAAAGATATAAACATTAAAAAACACATTTACATGAATTTAAATGTTTTCAGAGCATTACATATTTTCAGTGTTTTTTTTTTTTTTTTGCTTTGTGATTGTTCTAAAAGATTTACATACAGTGCTCAGCATATTTAAGAACACCCCCACAAATCGGTCTTTTAAATTCATATTTTTAATGGGAAGTTATACAATATTATATTTGTGCATATACATTAGATTAGTCAGTACTGACGCCAAATCTGGAGCTTATCAAACAAAATAACTTACAATAACATTCCAAAAACTAGTACAAATATATTAAAATATTAAATACAAATTTTTAAAAAGAGGAAAAATTAAGAGAAGCAAAAAAATTGAACAATTTTGGTGAAATTTTGTAGGTTGTATTTTTTTATATATTTTGCTTGAATTTAATAGTATCATCTTTTAGTTTGTAAATATGTTTGGTGACTAAAATATTATTTTAATAAATATATCTGTTTAATAATTCTGTTTTGTTTTAATGCACCAAAATACATCACCTATGTTCACTGACAAATGGATAAAAATATTCATTTTCAAAATGGGGTGTACCCAATTATGCTGAATACTGTATAATTTATCCCATTTATAAAATGGGAAAACTTGTTGATCAGGTCAGTGCATTACAGGTAATCGGAGGTACGTGATCAGGTTACTTTTTTGATTAATTGGTAAAGTTACATTTAAAACGGTAATGCCAGTTACATTGTTTTCTTATTTATTGATTGATAGCTCTTCTGTCCCCATGTGATAGAAATTGGAAATGCAGATAACTGTAACTACCAAGTTCTAACTTAAAAGAATAGTTCACCCAAAAAAAGAAATTTGCCCCATAATTTACTCACCATAATTATTATACTTATCTATTCCTTTAAATGAATTTACTAATCTCACTTGCACAATTGTAGGTTCTGTATTGCCTTTAAGTGAGGAAAAACAACTATATTTATTGCAGAAGAGTGTTGAACTTTCTTTTCATGCATCCTATTTTTCATGCAATCCAGAAAGATTTTTTTGACCTCCATGAATGTGAATTGACATTTTCCTCAGATGTTTTATTCACTTGACTTCACATCAAAATTTTTAGGTGTAAAATGTTTGTCAAAAATATATAAACCCAGCCTACAGTGCAAATGAAAAGTAACGCAAAAGTAACATACTATATAAAAACCATAATGATTAAATAAAATAAGCAACATTGTAATGTATTACTTTTAAAAGTAACTTACCCCATTAACAATGTCATGAGTAAGCTCACACAAAATCTGCACGTGCAGAAATCTGCAGATTTTTAGCCCATTATTGAGTCTATTTATTCACTTATCTAAATGCGTCTAAACATATTTATTTCTTTTTTATATTAATTTCAGTAATATTATTTATTAGTTTGCAAATGTTTATATGATTTATTTACAATACAGTTTGTAAAGTAACATTTTCTGTCTTTTAGTAGATATTTTATAGAAATAGGAAAATATTTCCGCAGATTCTGTCTGGCCCTGGTTATAAGCCTGTAGGTGATGCACTAAGCTCTCTGCTGTCAAATGGAAAGCTGTGGAGAAGCTTTGGCAGCTTTGGTGGAAAAGAGCCAGAAGTCTAAAGGAAAATGACCATCTATGGACTGCGAGACTCTGTGTTTGCTGATATCAGCAGTAAGAGAATACACTCAGCTCAAAACAGGCATCTCCAGTTTCCATCTGCTAATCAAACTGAAGGGAGAGAATGGAAGAAGTGATAAAGCCTGTGTACTTAGACCAGGTTCATCTCACTTTAAATTTCAAAATTAATAAACTTCATCCCGAGAATACTTGTGCTTTATTGTATGTGTGCATAATAAACTATGATGAGCTAAAACAGTTTGTCCACCTGCCTAATATATTGGTGGTCCTTACATTTCCTGTTGTATCTGGCACTAAGTCATAGTTTGTGATGGGGAGTTGCTGTGGATTGTGCTTGTTGGTCCAACACTTTCCACAGATGCTCCACTGGTTTGAGGAATCAAGCTAGCACAAATCTGTGGTCAGTTGTTTTGAAAAATATAAATAGATGTTTCAATATAATGATAACAAATGCTTTCAAATGCAGTTTTTATTGCAAATGTCACATCCATAATGCAATTTATGACAATTTAATGACAACATGCCCTCACAAAAATATTTTTGCTACTTTAATAAAATGAAATGAATCAACACAATTCTTCAGGTTTTTTTGAGACGTAATTAAATTTTTTTTTGTTCAATCCACTTAAATTTGTAAAAACAATTAAAGGGCACCTATGGTGAAAAATCTACTTTTCAAGCTGTTTGGACAGATTTATGTGCATGTATGGTGTACAGACCGTCATATTGGGGTGATATAAACACACCCAGTCCTTTTTTTTTAAATTTAGCAACATAAAAACAGTGGACCAATTGGAGTGGTTTTCAGATCGACCGCAACTTTACGTAGGAGTGCGGTCCCCCCGCCCACCGAATTGATTGACAGCTGCAGGTATTAACATGTCCTGGTAGTCACGCGTATAATCATATAAACAAGACCAGACGTGCACAAAGCAACCGGGAATAAAAGGTGTGTTCAGTTTGCTAGGATCATCAATCATCATCAAATGTAATCAAGAGTAAGTTTCAAATGTTTAAAATGTTTTAAAACAGTGCATGTGTGTAATGAATTACAGCGATTTAGCTTAGCTTTACTTCATCAGCACAGCCAGAACAATTATAAAGGAAGATTCTTCAATCCCGGTTTGTGGACGTTAAATCAGGTTTATTTTGTACATTAATATAACAGATATCCATACAGCAGTGGATATTACCCTGTATCATGTCACATTTGCTTGCAAAAAGAGTGCAAAGCTAAACGAGTCTGTCTGTGTGTGTGCGCGCGTGAACTTTGTGTGACTCTGCGATGCAACTGCACAATAAATACTCATTGGTAAAGTTCTTACTGTAGTATTTCTCACAAACGCTACATGAGATCTGCTTCCTTTAAGTCTGTCTGTTGTCTGATGCAGCGGAGGGAGGAGATTATGCATGCTCGAGTGATGTCACTGTCGATGTCACCGGACAGTAGCTTCGCTGCGTTTGTTTGGAGTTTAGATTCGCAATTTACATTTTTATCATAAAATACCTCCTCATTCAGTAAATATTTATCTCTCCTACTTGGGGTGAACAATCCATTAACACACTCGTACAAACAAATCTACTTTTAAACGTTCTGTCTCTCGAGCATCCGCCTGGTGTTTGTAGCTTTAGCCTGCTAGCACCGCTGGTCAGCTAAATCTACCGACCTCTTTCATTCACTTATTTTCTTACTTACTGGCTTTGCTCTTCACCTTGTACAATGTCACTTGCGTGTCTGTCCTTGAGTGCAGGAGAAGCATCGATGGAGGCGCTGGAGCTGGAAGCAGTGGAGTCCCAGATTCGCTCCCTTGAGACGAAGCGAGCAGGGCTCAGAGCTAAGCTCTTAACCCGTACTCGCTCGTCTGAGGTAAGTGTTCAATACAATAACATTTTTCCTTCTTCCTCAACCCTGCGTGTTTCTCTGTCCAGGCCCAGCGCACCGAGGGCGCGGGTCTCCCAGGCGTCGTTCACGCCGACACCCGACACTTCCTCCAAAGGTAACAAAGTACGCACTTTCTGCTTCCCTGGTGCCCGAGTTAAGAATATTTCTGCACTGATACCTACTATCCTGAGCGCTGCCGAGAGCCTCGGTGCCGTCGTCCTCCACGTGGGGACGAACGACACCGGGCTCCGGCAGACGGAGATCCTGAAGGACTTCAGGAGCCTGATCGAGACGGTTCGACGCATCTCGCCCGCCACGCAGATCATCGTTTCTGGACCGCTTCATATCTACCGCCGAGGAAATGAAAGGTTCAGTACACTTTTTGCTCTAAATGAATGGCTATTAACATGGTGTGAAGAACAGAAATTGCTCTTTGCCAATAACTGGAATCTTTTCTGGGAGCGTCCTAGGCTTTTCCGCGCTGACGGGCTGCACCCCAGTCGAGCTGGAGCTGAACTCCTGTCGGACAACATCTCCAGAATACTTCGCTCTATCTGACTCGTAAGTAAAAATTCACAAAATTCACAATTTAGCCATACAGACTCCTATTCGTCCCACATAAATAACAGTAATGCATACCTAGCTAACCCTATAGAGACTGTGTCTGTTCCTTGCATTATTAGATCAAGAAACAAACGTACTGTGTGCTTTAGAAATAATCTATTAAGAGTTAAACCAGAAAAACCACTAAAAAGTGAAAATACAAATTTCACGAAGCTTGGTCTCCTAAACATCAGGTCACTAGCACCTAAAGCACTTATCATAAATGAAATAATAACAGATAACAATCTTAATGCACTCTGTCTCACTGAAACCTGGCTGAAACAAAATGACTATATTAGTTTAAATGAAACAACTCCTCCAGGATTCTTATATAAACATGAGGCTCGTCAAACTGGTCGTGGTGGTGGAGTTGCGTCAATCTTTAGTGATATTCTTAATGTTAATCAGAGAAACGGACTTATGTTTAGCTCCTTTGAAGTATTAGCGCTTAATGTTGTCCTTCCAAACACTATGCAAAAACCTATGTTATCTCTCGCTCTAATCACCATATATAGACCCCCAGGACCCTATGTCAATTTTCTAAAAGAGTTTTCTGATTTTATCTCTGACTTACTAGTTAAAACTGATAAAATACTTATTGTAGGAGACTTTAACATCCACATAGATGACGCTAATGACACATTAGGGCTCGCGTTTACGGACTTACTACTTTCACTAGGGATAAAGCAAAATGTTATTGGTCCAACCCATCGCCTAAAGCATACACTAGATCTAATTCTGTCTTATAGAATTGAGGTCATTGATGTAGACATTATACCACAAAGTGATGATATTACAGACCACTACCTCTTACTATAGAAGTTGTGTTTACCTGAAATTAGCAGATCCTCTCCGATATATCGCCCTAGTAGAACTATTGTTCCATCCACCAAAGATGAATTTATAAATAACTTACCTGATCTTTCTCTACTTCGAAATGCACCCGTAAACGCAAATGACCTTGATGTAGTAACCGGCAGTATGGATGCCATCTTTACTAGCACTCTAAATACTGTGGCACCCATCAAACTAAAAAAGGCTAGAGAGAATAAAACTACACCATGGTATAATAGTCATACCCGCGCTCTCAAAACAGCAACCCGTGCCCTGGAACGTAAATGGAAAAAAACTAATTTAGAAGTCTTTAGAATTGCGTACAAAGACAGTATGTCCAGCTATAGGAGGGCTTTAAAATTTGCCAGCACCTCCGCAAACTGATAGAAAATAATCATAACAATCCTAGATTCTTATTTAACACCATTGCTAAATTAACAAATAATTGGTCATCTTTGGAACAAAATGTTCCACCGCAAATTAGTAGTTGATGACTTCATGAATTTTTTCAGTGATAAAATAGAAGGCTTTAGACAGAAAATAGGAGATATTAAACTTTCTGCACCGCCTTATACTTCAGATCCAGTAAACACGCCACTGAATCTAAATAACCTACAGTGCTTTAAAATCATAGAACAGGAAGAGCTAGACAAAATTATAAATAGCTCTAAACCAGCTGTGTGTATATTGGACCCAATTGCAACAAAGTTACTGAAAGAATTGCTACCTGTTATAGGAGAACCTCTTCTTAACGTCATCAACTCTTCTTTATCTTTAGGCCATGTTCCAAATCCTTACAAGTTAGCTGTTATTAAACCTATTATTAAGAAACCACAACTGGAACCCAGCAACTTAGCTAATTATAGGCCTATTTCAAATCTTCCATTTATATCTAAAATACTAGAAAAAGTTGTTTCTGCTCAATTATGCTCCTTTCTGCAGACGGACAATGTTTTTGAAGTGTTTCAGTCAGGTTTCAGAGCTCATCACAGTACAGAAACTGCATTAGTGAAAATTACCAACGATTTACTCTTAGCTGCTGACCAAGGGCACATCTCGCTATTAGTTCTACTCGATCTTAGTGCGGCATTTGACACCATTGACCATGGTATCCTTATTAATCGCTTAAAGTCTACAGGTGTCCAGGGACAGGCCCTACAATGGTTTAAGTCATACTTAGCTGACCGTTACCAGTTTGTGAATATTAATGGACAACCTTCACAAGTCAGCCCAGTAAAATACGGGGTGCCTCAAGGATCAGTTTTAGGCCCTTTGCTGTTTACAATATACATGCTACCCCTGGGAGACATTATTAGAAGACATGGGATCAGCTTTCACTGCTATGCAGATGATACTCAATTATATATTTCAACTAAACCTGACGAGACGTCTAAACTGTCCAAGCTAACTGAGTGTATTAAAGATGTTAAAGACTGGATGATCAACAATTATCTTCTCTTAAACTCAGACAAAACAGAATTATTACTTATTGGGCCTAAATCCTGTACACAGCAGATCTCACAACTCAACCTACAATTAGAGGGATACAAAGTTAGCGTTAGCTCTACTATAAAAGATCTGGGTGTCATATTAGACAGCAATTTAACTTTTAAAAATCATATATCCCATGTCACAAAAACTGCTTTCTTTCATCTGAGAAATATCGCTAAGTTACGAAGTATGCTATCCATCTCAGATGCAGAAAAGTTAGTCCATGCTTATATGACTTCTAGGCTGGACTACTGTAATGCACTGTTTGCTGGCTGCCCAGCATCCTCTATTAACAAACTTAAATTAGTACAAAATCCAGCTGCCAGAGTTCTTACCAGGTCTAGAAAATTTGATCACATCACCCCACTTTTATCCTCCTTACACTGGCTGCCTGTTAAGTTTCGTGTTGAATTTAAAATATTGCTTCTTACATATAAAGCTTTAAATAATCTAGCTCCTGTTTATCTAACCAATCTTCTGTCTCGCTACAATCCAACTCGCTCTTTAAGGTCTCAAAACTTAGGGCTTCTGGTAGTACCTAGAACAGCAAAGTCGAGTAAAGGAAGTTCGAGCCTTCTCATTTATAGCTCCTAAACTCTGGAATAGCCTTCCTGATAACGTCCGAGGCTCAGACACACTCTCCCAATTCAAAACTAGATTAAAGACCTATCTGTTCAGTAAAGCATACACTCAGTGCACCACTTAGGGGGCTTCCACACAAGTTCTGCATCTTGTTTATATACACTATGAACAGCAGCTACGCTAATTATTTTCTTTATTCTCCATTTCCACCAGGGGATACTCTTCCCAAGGCCCTCAGACTATGCAGAGTCACTGATTCGATCCAAGACCAACGGCGAGATGATCCCAAGGTTTCCATATCCTGGACCAGGCCGTATCCTGGGCAGCTACTGTGGTGGTCATGGAAGAGTGGAGAACATGAGACTGATTCCTGTGACGCTCCAGAGACAGACGAGTCTTCGCTGAGGCCAGCTTCCAGCCTCCGCCACTGAGACTGCAGCTCTGCACAAGCCGTTTGGCCAGCGGAGAAATTAAAATGATCGTGCCCAACTGAGCCTGGTTTCTCTCAAGGTTTTTTTTCTTAACTTCCGCCATTTAGTGAAGTTTTTTTTCCCTCTCCGCTGTCGCCACTGGCTTGCATGGTTCGGGATCTATAGAGCTGCGCATCGTTGGATTTGCTCTTCAGTGTTTGGACTCTCAGTAGTGATTATTAAACCACACTGAATTGAGCTAAACTGAACTGAACTTAAACACTACAAACTGAACTACACTGTTCCAATTTACTATGACCTTTTATGTGAAGCTGCTTTGACACAATCTACATTGTATAAGCGCTATACAAATAAAGGTGAATTTAATTGAATTGAATTAAGGCACGCAGAAAGGCACGGAGAAACGGTGGGCGGGGAGGACTAGCCTTAAAGGAGCAGTACACCAAAACCGTCACCCAGTGAAAAAATGTATAAATAGGAATTTAATAAAAGGTATAATAACAAATCTGTTTTGAGCTGAAACTTTACAGAAACATTCTGGAGATGCAAAACACTTATATTAAATCTGAAAAAGGGCTAACCTAGGCGCCCTTCAAGATATCTTCACTGATTTGTGCTGGGACAACATGAAGCAATTTGGTGGAACCCAGCGTTTTTTACAGTGTTGACCACAAAACCAGTGTTAAGTTGCACAGGTATATGAACCACCAAGTTACAATGACACTTTTTTATTTTATACCAGAGAATCAGGCTTGTTAGGAAGATGGCCTCAGGGATGCATTTTTGAGAACCAAGAAATGTCTGCTTGCGGGGGTACATGTGGCTGCATTTTGAGTGTAAAGGCGCACTCACACTATGCTATCCGAACCGTGCCCAGGCCCGTTTCCTGGATCGTTTGAGAAGTGTGAGCGCTCTGGTTGGAAGAGGTGTGCCACAGCGCGGTATGCTTGTAGTTTGAGTGCAAAGCACGCCTGAGCCCAAAACTGAAGATGAGATGTGACTTTTAAGGGACTGTTTCATCTGGATTTATTAATATTCTTACTATTCAATGAACGCGAACTTTCGTAGATTATTAAAGACGCAAACCCCTCACTGCACGACAGCTGCACCTTTAGCAAACCTCCTAGTTCCTGCAGCACAAGGTCTTTATGATTGTTTATGAGTGTCAACTGTGGCTGATCTGTTCGTCGAAGTATTTGACTGCCTGTCACTGCATCCCAAACAACTAAAACGATATAACTAAAGAAATCTCCACTGTGCTGAGCGAGAGCACTTCTTAAACTGTACAGCGCATCATCTATGACATAAGTGTGCTCAGGCTCAAATGCAATGTGAGTGCAGGCCGTCAGGGGAGATGGGAGGGGGGCTTCGCCTGGTTTAAGGCAACTGTACATAGTGTGAGTACACCCTAACATGAATGCTACAGGGGCGGTATGGTACTTACCTCAGGACATTTCCAGAAACCAGGTAAAACGAAATTCCCAAAAAGCTGTGTGACATTGTGGTAGAAGCACATGGCCAAGTGTCTTCTAATTTGCTTTTGAAAACACTATCAGTTGGCTTAAGGGAGGGTGGGTCAGTAGATATCAAGCGGACACGACAGACTTTTCTCACGTACATACGTGAAGGACGTCGATATAGGCAAAAATGTCCACATCGCTCTCTGGTCGGTTTACGAGAAACGGGATGTATGAGAAAACGTGCCCCAATACGTATTTGAGATTGTCAAATATGTACACTGCGACCTCTAGTGGATTTGTAAAAATAATAAATTAAAAAAAATAGCAAGAAGTAGTTTTATAAAGGAAAATATGTTAGATATATCTTAGCTAAGGGCGACGCAGTGGCGCAGTAGGTAGTGCTGTTGCCTCACAGCAAGAAGGTCGCTGGTTCGAGCCTCGGCTGGGTCAGTTGGCATTTCTGTGTGGAGTTTGCATGTTCTCCCTGCGTTTGTGTGGTTTCCTCCAGGTCCTCTGGTTTCCCCCACAGTCCAAAGACATGTGGTACAGGTGAATTGGGTAGGCTAAACTGACCGTAGTGTATGAGTGTGTGTTGATGTTTCCCAGAGATGGGTCGCAGCTGGAAGGGCATCCGCTGTGTAAAAAAATGTGCTGGATAAGTTGGTGGTTCATTCCGCTGTGGCAACCAAGATTAATAGAGGGACTAAGCTGAAAAGAAAATGATTGAATGAATATTTCATTCACTTAGCTAAATATTTTAAATATTGTGTAAAAACAAACAAGCTCTACTTGTATCCATACACATTTTTATCCAACATAAAGTTTCTTTAAAATAAAAATAAAAAGTTGTTTTAAAAACTATAATAAACTAAATCCAATGGTGGAAAGAGTACTGAAAAAGCATACTTACGTAAAAGTACCATTACTTACCTAAAAATGTAGTGTGAGTAGAGTAAAAGTATCTGTTGTAAATATTACTCAACGTATGAGTAAAAAGTAGCCCTTTTAAAAGTACTCATGAGTAGTGAGTATTACGTTGTAAAAAGCTGATGCATTGACATGTAATTTGTGGATGTGTGTAAATGTAACATTCTGTAGTGCATTTAGTTATTGACCAGCACGCAGATGTCAAAAGATGTTAATATAAGGTTAGATTTAGGTTGTGATGTCAGGTGACCAAAATTCAATGTCTAGCCAGTGTCTAAGGACAATGTTATTTTGACGTCCAATAACGACATCAAATGACGTTGATATCTCGTCGATTTTAGGTTGTTAGAAAATGACCAAAATCCAATGTCGAGTCAACATCTTAAACCAACATCCTATTGACGTGAAATACTGACATTTATTTGTCAGGTATGGCAACCAAAATCCAACATCTGATAGACATCATAGTGGTAACGTCGACACAACATAAAGCTGTAACGTCATTAAACGTTGATATTTGATTGGTTTTAGGTTGGACATTGACGTTGAGTTCTGACGTCAACCTGATTTTCATTTCCAAACAAAATGCAGCATCCCCACGACGTTAGGGTACAATGTCAATCTGATGGCATGTTGACGTATTGTGCCTGCTGGGTGGGATATGACCATTTCAGTCATATCCGTCATCTTCTAATCAGTAGCATGCATCTAAACAGTCTCTGGGTCAATGCGTGTAAAGATTTTGAACATATTCTTGGACACTTTTAATGCTTCCAAATAGTTTGCTGTAATGTAAAGCACACATGTCTTGAAGTAGTTCATTATGATGCGATTTATCTTCTATGTGATTGGACAGGAATCACAGGACTGATTTTTCTAATCCCTATAGACAAGAAAAAATAAAGTAGTGACTGCAGGCTGACGGAAAGTAGTGGAGTAAAAGCAAAAACAACCTAAAATCGACGAGATATCAAAAATGTACTCACGGAAAAGTAAAAGTACACATTTTTAAAACTACTTCGTAAATTAAAATTCCTGAGAAAAACTACTCAATTACAATAATTTGAGTATTTGTAATTAGTTACTTTACACCACTGACTAAATCTATGCACGGCAATCTGTCCAGGTCAGTATCCTCAGCAGTAAATAGATGGCGCACTTTTAAACAAATGTTATTGTAAGGAAAATAATTACATCAATAAGGTTAATAGGAGTTAAAAATTACCTTTTTAAATAAAAAGTTTAAAATTGTATTGAGATGGATTTATGGTGATTGCATAGGCATTGGCCAGAATGAGTAGCAATACATGAACAACAGAAAATTAAGACCTGTTTAAAAATGATTTAAGACCTACAACACACTATTTCAGTAAATGTAAGACTTTTTAAGGCCTACAATTTAGATTTTGAGATTTAAGACATTTTAAGACCCTGCGGACACCCTGTTAATGTATTGATTCATATACCTCCAGATTCAGAGACAAGTATTAAGGCTATTCCTACACTACATTTCATTACTTAAAAAATAAAACAAATACAGGGCCATAGAATAGTTTCAAGATACACACCAGTAATGTGTTTTTCTGAGTTTTTTCAACAAATAAATGAAGGCATGATTCAGTCACTAGAGGGAGACATTGATAGAAATTCAGGGAGTCCAAAATAATGACAGTAATATTCACAAAAAAGCTTGTACTTAAACAAAAAAAAAAAAAAAAAAAGAGAAAAATGCTTTATCTTTAAGCATTTTACATTATTTATGTACATTTGGATGTCTTATAATAGATATTAATGAAGATGTGTAAGGAAGATTGGTTGGGGATATTAATAATGTAGCTTAAAAGAGAAAAATGAAGCACAGATGTCAATTATTACAGCACAGAGATGACTGCTGAACAAGGTATTATCATAATGTCCCGTATCATGTTACAGAGAGAGCCATTAATGTTCACTTTGGCCAGATGGATGATTGTTGTCTATAAGCTCCATAAATCCACTCTCATCCATTAAGCACTGCCATCAAAACCAGAAAACATGCCAAAAGATCAATCATCAGAGTTCTCTGAAGCTTTTGATGATGACCAAAGCCAAAACCACTGGTATTGATAGTAGAAGAGTTCAAATATTCAGTTTAATGGGCATGTTGAGAACTATAAAAGGGCTGAAACATGTTCAAAAGGGCAAAAATATGTCTTGAATTTTTTCATCAGTGTAAAATACAAAACTATTTTCCGTACAAATGACATAAGTTTGCACAAATATGCAAAGAATAGTACATTACGAGTCAAAAAAAAACAAAACATTAAGAAGATTTATTCACAATTTGCGCTAGGCTTATTTAAGAGTTTTAAGGATTTCAGTATGGAAAAATATAATTTTCAACAGCTCAGAAATGTCAGATATTGTTAACACATCTAGTGAGAAATAGGCAACATTCACAAATTAGGAAAATAGATTGGATCTCAAATAACACTTGAAAAATAACATTATACTTAAAAGCTCATTAATCTGAGCACTCTATATCGATATCTATCTATCTATCTATCTATCTATCTATCTATATATATATATATATATATATATATATATATTAATACAACAGTTTGTCTGGTTCTTGAATATGATTGGCTGATAGCCGTGCAATATTCTGCCAGTAACAGCACTCGTCCAACCTCATCACACTTCACCCTTGTGTATTACCAAAGACTATAGAATACACAGGACATGTCACTCGTATCTTTTTGAACGGGGAAAAGTGTAACGGTCAATATGGAGCCAATCACCGATCGTTATATGGCGAATAAAGCCCGCCTTCTAGTACGGGAGCCAATCATCGATTGCTGTAGACTGACGATACTCCGGTGGAGGGGCTCGGACCAGACGTGAGTTTCTGCAGATTTTGTGTGATTTGGACGTTTAGAATTGAAACTAAATACAGTTTTATTGGTGATTCCTATTATGAAATTTAATGGTAAGCTTGGTAAGCGGTTTTGGAAATGTTTCCCCATTCAAACAGAATGCCCGAGCATACCTCCGAGAGATGTTTCAAAGATGCTGCTGAGTGAAATGACTTGCCCTAAAGGGACTTTGGTATTACTCCGCCAACAAACAGCAACAAGCAGAGGACACTCTACAGTTTGACAAATATTGTTGCTGTTGGACAACATAATATACTTTTGAGGCTTTTTTTAGGCTGTTTTAGTCAAGAATATATAAATACTTGTAATTCCGGAAAGACAGAGCGTCGGCGGCCATTAGCCTGTCATTGAGCAGACCAAGGTTGTTGTCCATCCACAAGATGGCAACAGAGACCGCATAATAAAAGCTAAAACAGCGTAATTTCTAACTACAGCTGATCAAATCATTATTAAACTGGGATATTCTAAGTCGATCTCTCTCTTTTGTATGTTGTAGTGATGCTTTTATACCATAGTAATTGTAGTGTGTTGAGTGTGAGATGGGACTCGCATATCAGGAATGTGTGTTGTGTTGGCAGAAAGAAAGAAGAAATTCCCGCATTGTGTTTAGCATTTTTTCTTATGGCAAACACAACAGCAATCTGGTAGTGATTGCGCTGCTTTTATCAGGATTAATTATTGTGATATCCTGATTGCAACAGAGAAATACTGTAGACTAGAATACTGTAAGGAGATATCTCTGTAGACTGATGGCATTTCATGTCACGTTCAGCCTTATAATCTTAAAATGTAAAATCAAAATCAAAGCAAAATCACCTGTTTTGTCATCACTTTACACATTACGCTACAGAATTATTCAAATACTAACTCTAAAGTGACGTTGGTGAATTAGTAGTAGTTTCTGCTGTTCTGACGTAAGCTGCAGATGTGAATAAATGGCAGAAGAAAGTACTTCCAGGTGTATAAGCTTAATATCACACGAGTAGCAGTGCGATGTGGCTATTGGGACACTAAGGCACTCGGCCTGCAGTCTTGTGCCAACGCACGCCTCCCACCAGGGCTGATATACAGCCACATCGCACTGCTACTTGTTTGATATTACTCGTATACATGTATGTGTTTATATATATATATATATATATATATATATATATATATATATATATATATATATATATTTTTTTTTTTTATTATTAGCCCCCCTTTGAATTTTGTTTTTTAAATATTTCCCAAATTATGTTTAACAGAGCAAGGAAATTTTCACAGTATATCTGATAATATTTTTTCTTCTTGAGAAAATCTTATTTGTTTTATTTCGGCAAGAATAAAAGCAGTTTTAAAATTTTCAAAGGTCAAAATTATTAGCCCCTTTACACAATTTTTTTTTCGATAGTCTACAGAACAAACCATCGTTATACAATAACTTGCCTAATTACCCTAACCTGCCTAGTTAACCTAGTTAAGCCTTTAAATGTCACTTTAAGCTGTATAGAAGTGTCTTGAAAAATATCTAGTCAAATATTATTTACTGTCATCATGGCAAAGATAAAATAGTTCAGTTATTAGAAATGAGTTATTAAAACTATTATGTTTAGAAATGTATTGAAAAAATCTTTTTGGGGAAATTGGGGAAAAATAAACAGGGGGCTAATAATTCAGGGGGGCTAATAATTCTGACTTCAACTATATATTCAAAACCTTTTAAGCAATATTTGTTGTTTATATGAATATTGTTTAAACCGTAAAAAAATAAATAAAAAGGGCCCAGGAATAGAGGAATAAAAATTATTTTCAGAATATATTGTCAAATTTGCTGGTGCTCCTTTATGAACAAGAGTATCTATGTTCTAAGTGTGTCTGACCCCATTGTTGTCAGCAAAATGATTGTACCGTTTGTTTTGTTTATTTTTTTGCCCATGTATCAGGTTCATTTGGATTCAATGTCTTGCAGACTTGCAGATTTTGTCAAAGACTTCAGGGAATGCATCTATACAGCCGAGCTCCTCTCTGAGTTTATGATACAATGTGCCATCGAACATCTCCCAGAATTCCTTGCGCTCCATGTATACATCAGCATACAGCATCTGGAATCTAGAAAAATAGGTTTTGTGTTATACAATATTCTAGTATTTTTTTCACAATAATAATTTTAAAGAGCTTGAAATTATTTTGCTGGATTTCAAAAACTGTTGAGCATCACGCCAGTGTTTTTCATATCTGAAATGCACCACTTCTAAATTTTGCTGCAATTATCAGATGACATGTGAGATGTCAGATGACAAGAGGTGTTGTAAGTAATAATAATAATAATAATAATAATAATAATAACAGGAACAGTCAATAGAATACAATACAAATTTAAAAAAAGTGCAGTTGAGTTAAAGAGAGTAGGCTGTTCTAAACAGATGTGTTTTGAGTTTGTACAGTGAGTGTAACAGTAGAGTGTAACAATACTGTAATCAAAATTAAAAAAAAGTCACAGTTCGATACAATTTCAGAAAAAAAACAATTGGGGACTACTGAAAGTGTGAATAAAAATAAATATAATCCTGGTTTTCGCAAGGATACAATATTTAACTCGGCTATTAAAACATTTTGTGAAAAAGTGATTTGTGTCAGTGTTTTTCTACTGTTCGTTTCACCTGGAACTGCAGCGGAAGTAGGTATATTTAGAAATTCATGCGTGTTTCCAGTGAATTAAATGCTTGTAGATGTATCATGTTTTTTATAACATTGTTCATCCAACCAAATGGAAAGGTGAAATGTGCAAACTGACCCATGAACATCTCTGACAAACTTCTCTAGCTGCCGTGTGGATGATGTGGCCTCAAAGTGTTTGACCTTTGGTTCTCCATATGCTCCGATATCAACATACAGTTCATCTTGATCTCCTTTAGGATGCACCATTCCTGGCTGGTTGGGCAAGAGAAATGGACACAGCCACAGAGGATACACCTAAAGCACACACAAACCAAACCCTAAAGCAATGCGCAACCAGCTCATGGTATGAAATACTATCAGTAACTTTTTTCGGAAACACTTTACAATTGTTTTTTTAACCAATTGTAGTATTAGTATTAGTTCATATATAAACCAAAATTTAACAATGATATATACATATTTATACAACAGTTCTTTCTTGTTCTTGAATCTTAATTATCCATGTGATATTCTGCCAGTTTCTAAACTCTTCCAGCCTATACACCAGTGTGTATCACTCCGCCCAAGGCAAATGCCAAGCAGAAGACTAAACTCAATATTAAATTGACAAATACTGTATCTGTTGAAACACCCAACACAAAACATAGGCAAGAATGTAGTTGTTTAGATACTGCAAATAAGCAGTCGATTTACAAGGATAGTGCCTATTTAAAATTCCTTGTTGATGCCAGAGGTTAAAGGAGAATGGCCAGACTGATAGAAACACAGCAGTAACTCAAATAACCACTCTTTACAACCGAGGTATGCAGAAGAGCTTCTCTGAACACACAACACGTCGAACCTTGAGGTGGATGGGCTAAAGCAGCAGAAGACCACACCAGGTGCCACTCCTGTCAGCTAAAAACAGGAAACTGAGGCTACAATTCTCACAGGCTTACCAAAATTGGACAATAGACATTGCCTGGTCTAATGAGTATCGATTTTTGCTGCAACACTCGGAATAGTCGGGTTAGAATTTGGGGTCAATAATATGAAAGCATTGATCCATCCTGTCTTGTATCAACGGTTCAGGCTGGTGGTGGTGGTGTAATGGTATGGGGATATTTTCTTGGCATGCTTTGGGCCAATTAGTACCAATTGAGTATGGTGTCAACGCCACAGCCTACCTGAGTATTGTTGCTGACCATGTCCATCCCTTTATGGCCACAGTGTACCCATTTGCTGACGACAACTTTCAGCAGTATTACCCGCCATGTCATAAAGTGTGAATCATCTCAGACTGGTTTCTTGAACATGACAATGAGTTCACTGTACTCAAATGGCCTCCACAGTCACCAGAACTCAATCCAATCTGGTATTAGTAAGGTGTACCTAATAAAGTGGTCGGTATTATAGTGCCTGCTTTACTTGGCATCTTTGTATTGTTGTTGGTTACATGTTATTGGTCAATAAATTACATTTGATTTAAATTGCAGTAATAATTAAAATGCTTTGCCAGTACAAACTGCAGCATTGGAGAAGTAGTTATTGGCAGTTCACGTTACATTGTTCTGCCATAAGATGTCACTTGTAACAGTAACTTTAAAATCAACAATATGATTATTAAAGAGTATTTTTCATTTTTTGTTGATGTTGATGTTATTAATTAATTAATTACATTTCTATAGCGCTTTTCTAGATACTCAAAGCACTTTACATAATGGGGGGAATCTCCTTATCCACCACCAGTGTGCAGCGGTAAAGTCTAGATCGGATATGCGGCCCGCTGGAAACGTGATATGCACACCAATATAGCAGCATTTTTTATGACACTGTATAACAATAATTAATATTTTACATGACTGTGACGGTTGGGGTGGGGGTAGGCATTAAAAAGTACAATTTATTGGGTAATTTAATAGATAGCATAAATAACACTCAGTACAACAAATTTTTTTTCATTATATTGACGGTTGGGCTTAGGGTTGGGGTAGACGTTAATAAAATGCAATAAATGGGAAATGTAATAAATAATTCTCATTAAACGCAACCATATCCGATCTAGCAACAACCGTGTATAGCATCCACCTAGATGACGCAACGGCAGCCATATTGTTCCAGACCACACACCAGCTGATTGGTAGAGAGGAGACAGAGTGATGAAGCCAATTTTGATATGAGGATGGTTAGGAGGCCATGATGGACAGAGGCTAGTGGGCAAATTTGGCCAGAATGCCAGGGTTAAACCCCTACTCTTTTTCAAAAAACCACAGAGAGTCAGAACCTCAATTTAACATCTCATCTGAATAACAGCACTCACTGAGCAGTATAGAGCAGAGGTCACCAAACTTGTTCCTGGAGGGCTGGTGTCCTGCAGATTTTAGCTCCAACTCTAATCAAACACACCTGAACAAGCTAATCAAGGTCTTACTAGGTATACTTTAAACACACAGGCAGGTGTTTTGAGGCAAGTTGGAGCTAAACCCTGGAGGGACACCGGGCCTCTAGGACCGAGATTGGTCACTCCTGGTATAGAGTGTCCATCAATACACTTGGGCGTTAGGACCCACACAGACCGCAGGTTAAGCGCCCCCTGCTGGCCTCACTAACATCACTTCTGGCAGCAACCTAGCTTTCCTATGTGATCTCCCTTCCAGGTACTGACCTGGCACAGCCCTGCTTAGCTTCAGTGGGCGACCATGTGAGTGTTGCAGAGAGCTAGCTACCGGGTTTAACAAATTAAACCCAAGATGTTTTAAATGAATTGCCTCTGCTAACTTTCATTCATATTTTGTCTCTTTGACCCATTTGCAGTTGTTGAATTGTACAAATTAGTTCTGATTTGGTAGATATTGAGCTGTTTGGTTTTGCAGACTGGAGGAGAATTAGCTTTTGGAGTCATGGGTTCCCTTAAGAATTTCTAATGAGGTTTTAGAAAAGCAGCTTTCGATTTTTGAGCAAAATAAAGGTCTGTGGTGAACATTACTGGAATAGACTTTCATATAAATGAATTTTTGATGCCTGCTTTCAATTGAAATAAACATTACTTTCCATACTGAATTTATTTTTGTACGCTCAATGTCCCCTTTATTAGATACACATTGCCAACACCAGTTTGGACAGCCTTTTTATCTTCAGGACTGCTATAAATTTGTTGCATTGATTTAACAACATTGCTCAGAGATTTTGGTCCATATTGAAAGGTTAGCATTACTAGTTGCTATAGATTTGTTATCTGGACATCCATGATGAGAATCTCCCATTCAGCACATCCCATAGGGGCTCTATTAGAGTGAGATCTAGTGACTGTGGAGGACATTTGAGTACTTTAAGTTTTTGTGTTATGCCAAATTCTGATCCTGTCATACAAATGTTGCAGCAGAAATCTGGACTCACTGGATGAAGCAACCTTTTTCAGTCTTTTATTGTCTAATTTTTGTAACAGGAGTGTCACTGGTGTGCTCTTCTTTTTCTGCTGCTGTAGCTCATCTGCTTCAAGGTTTGAATGAGCTGATGATCTGAATCAGGTGTGTTTGGTTAAGGAGACTTGGAAAGGGTGCAGAGCTAGTGGTCCTCCAGGAACATGGTTGAGAAACACTGTTCTAGATTATAGGACTCAAACTGTATTCCTGGATGGCCAAAGCTCTGCACAGTTTTGCTCCAACACTAATCAAACACAACTGATCCAACTAATCAAGATGTTAGCCAATGACTACTAGAGACTATTAAGCAGGTTGAGTTGGAGCTGGTTGGAGCTAAACTGTGCAGAGCTGCAGCTCTCCAGGAATTGAGTTTGAGACCATTGTTCTAGATAAAATGAGCTCTATACTGTATGGGGCAGTATGATGCCAAGATTTTTTGTTCCTTTTCACACTAATGATATTTACAGGGACATACTATCAATGAATAAAAGGTTACTTTTGTGCAACTCCAAATAAGTTTTACATCTTAATGGTGTATTTGATTGTAATTAAATATGTTGCCTCACCTACTGAATCTAACGGCATATGTACAACTTTTATCTCTTTACACAAAAGAGATAAAAGCAATGTAAAACCAAGGTAAAACTGCAAGGTCGCAGTAAACTTTTTTTTTGAAAACACTATTAGTTAGGTTTAGGGTAAGATTTAGGCCAGCGGTCTAAGTTGTCTGTATAAGAAGCCCCATTTTCTCATGGATGTGCACCCTCTAGTGGATTTGTATGCAAACAAATACAGTGAAAAGTACCCGAAGCAACATATTTTACGTTTTGCAAACACGTAGCCATGCATTTTTTAATGAGCTTGGGTTGGCTATTTAAGTTACTATTGTCTTTCTATCAGCTGAACCTGTCTGCTCATTCACCTTTACATCAACAAGGCATTTTCAACCACAGAACTAGATATTTTTGCACCATTCTCTGTAAACCTCAGAGATACGTGTGTAAAAAAATCCAACAGAGCAGCATTAATGTGCAGCATTAATCCTCACTAAATAAAAAGTCACTTAAACTCCAGCAGATCCTCTTCACCACGTCTACATGTCTAAATGCAATGAGTTGCTGTCATATGATTGGCTGTTTAGATATTTAGCATTATTGAGAAGTTGAACAGGTTTACCTAATAAAGTGAGAGTAGATTTGAGTGCATGTCTGGTTTACTCACATGAATGTCCTCATGGAAATGCTGGATGGCGGCATTGATATCCTTCATGGGGACCAGCATGTCCTGCACCACATGGTGCTGCTCATACAGTTTTCGGATGGTCTCTCCCTGAGTGAGCTTTAGCAGAGAGATCTTTGGAGGAACCATCCAGCCAAACACATACCGGAACAACGGGTTATTCCCAAACGGAATGATGTCCTGAAAAACAGACAGCCAGTAATGGAAGAAGCAAATAAATTTCATATATATATGACAGATGAAGTAACAGTAAACAAGATAAGATGACAACAGAGAGGAAATGGGTTGCGTGATCAATATGTTGAGTTATTACAGTAAGTGCTGTATGCATACACCATTGTTTATGACCAGAAAAGTTGTGTTTGAAAGTCAAAGACACTCCTGGTCTTGTCCATCTCTGCTTCAGCTGCATAATTTATTGAGTAATGTCAAACTAGCGCTCCCAATCAAAAGACAATGCACGCTTCCTGTAGCTAATGGAAGGTTTTAGTGGATATAATGCATCAAAACTGTGTGTGAGTGTGTTGGTGAGTGAGAGAGAGGGATTAAGAGAGATAATGGAGACGTGGCTTGATTAAGATGGAAAAGAAGGGTAGTGGTCATCTCTTTAACTATGCATTATGGGACTAGTGAAATATCTAAAGCTAATGGAATCCATAGAGGAGAAAGTTTGTGTCCGCAAACCAAAATCAGGGGTTTTCTGGGCCTTAACAGCTTTAAGGTTTTTAGGTCTTATGCCAATCCTTCCCCTCCACTGTCCTATAACATTAAAGGGAAAAACCCCTATAAAATAATAATAATAAAAAAAAAATAATAATAATAATAAAAAAATCACACTTCCACAATTAAAAACCTTGGGATTAGAATTCAAAGTTGTGTCTTAAAATTAGGGAACTCTGATTTCTGTGATGTATATATCATGGAAAGAATTGTGGATTCATATATAAAAATGAAGATCAATGCAAACAGAATTTTGGGTACACACATCAAAAGTGAGATCTTTGCATTCATGTTATGAAATGGACTAGTATGTCAATATTAAACCACAAAAATTCTATTCAATCATGAATCCTTCATATCATAAATACACAAAACGCAAGCATCTTCATGACAACCAGTTAGTTTGGCGTAACTTCAAAAAAATATAATACTATTACATAGTACATCTTAATATAATATTACTACCAATGAAAATAAAATGTCAATTAAAAAAAAATTGTTTAAGAAATAATGATACTTTTTTTGTTTATAATGACAGTATTTTTTCTTAAAGTAAACCTTTGTTGTGAAGCAATTTTGTTCTCCACAAAAGATTCAATCAACACTATTTAAATACCAATTAAATTATGCATTAGATTTTTTTCTAAAACACAACACTGAATTTCTAGAATAAAAAAAATCCTTATTATTTTAAGCAAATGAATAAATTGTTTGTTATTTGTTTTATGAATTCAATAAGTCAGATATGCTTTGATTATTAACATTTATTAAACCATTAAAATATAATCCAGAATTAATAAAACAGAATTTGGTAAAAAAAATATATATATATACTTATATATACTTATATATATATATATACCTTAACTTATTAAAAAATGTAATTTTGGTCTAATAAATTGCTGTTAAACTGTACAATACATTTTAATGTATATAAATATGTATATAGCTTAAGTTCTAATCCTCCAATAAATCCTGGATGCCAATTAACAAATAAACAGTCCACTTGTTTCTAATGCTGGGACCTTTATAGACGATTTTGAGAGATGTAAACAAAAACGATGGTCCCAACGTATTTCCTGTCTTACATAACTTTAATTTCTATAGCTTCTGAGAATCCAAAAAAAAAAACATTGATAAATGATGTTATGATAGCTTTTTTAACATTAAGTTATGATTGAATTGCCTCTTGTTAGAGTTATGAAATAGTTTGATAACAAGTAGGAAATGTTCATGGGCCAAATACATCATCACATTGAAAAAGTCTATAAAATCTATAAAAGTCTATAAAATGTGTATAGAGACACAAAACAAATTAAATTTTCAAATTGTCCCATTTGTCAGTAGACTGAAGGTTGCGTAAAATGTCAAAAAACCAAATGACTTAGTTTAACGCAACAATTGTAGCCAAGTATTAGCCATTTAGCAACTGAAACCCAGTGGGCGGGGCCTATGGAGTGATGACATATAACTATTTGTTGTAATCTTGCGGTGTGTTTGAAATCTAATTTTTCCAAACTATTTAACACAAAAAATTATTACGAGAAGTAGCCTGATAACCTACTACTTCTGCCTAGACTCTGAAATGGGCATTAAAGGGACACTTTACAAACCTATGAGATACCAGGGAAGTCATGTGATTATGACAACATGGTGGAAGAAGTACGTCCAAATTCTTTTGATATGCCTCATATTTATACTATAGAGAAATTAGGTTTCATCAAGTTCAAATTTATATATAGTACCTATCATGCGATTTCAGACGCATGATTGCTGCTGTAGTGTATATGCAAATTTATGTAGCCTTGTGATGTCACATGCAATTTCCATTTGATTTTTAAGCTTGATTAAATAAATGCTTTGTTTATAATGAGGAAGACATTTTAAGCTATGAAACTTGCAGGATGTTTTAATTGTACAAATTAACCTCTAATATGTCAAAAGATCAAGGTAAATTTGATTCCTCGTGTCATGGCCCCTTTAAAACCAGAATGTACAAATAGGAAAAGCAGATCATTTGGTAATTGTGTTGCTGAGTGCAGTTTTCCGGAATAATTTACTTGTAACTCCCAGAAGATGCTGCGGGTGTGTCTGTGGTAATAGTGGCGGAGAGGTATGTACTCCACTGCAACGCGGTTCTGCTTCAGGAAACCCTCCACATGCCGAAAGAACCACGGCTTGTAATAATAACCTATACAGTTAGTCTGGCAAACAAGAGAAGGACAAACAGAAAAAAAATCAACAATACGATCACACAATGACGTTCCATCATATATGTTTTTAAAATAAACATGCACCTGTGATTTTTATTATATTTATTATGAATTGCACTGTGGTTGCAATGTGTTTACATTTTAACATGTTACTTGCATGTTTTGCACAGTGCTGGCAAGTTTATAGCATGTTTTATTCTTTCATTAATTTTCTTTTCGGCTTAGTCCCTTTATTAATAAGGGGTCGCCACAGCGGAATGAACCGCCAACTTATCCAGCATATGTTTTATATGTTGATGCCCTTCCAGTTGCAACCCATGACTGGAAACACCCATACACTCTCATTCACACACATACACTACGAACAATTTAGCTAACCCAATTCACCTATAGCGCATGTCTTTGGACTGGGAAGAAAACCGTGGCACCCGGAGGAAACATGGGGAGAACATGCAAACTCTACACAGAAATGCCAACTGACCCAGCTAAAGCTCGAACCAGTGACCTTCTTGCTGTGAGGCGATCGTGCTACCCACTGCAACGCCCCAAAAATTTTGACACATTTGACACATTGCTAGCATGTTTTAAAGCACTGACAACATGTTGTTTGCATGTTTTAGGTCATTAACATGTCATTACCGTATTTGCTAACATTTAACACACTGCTAGCCAGTTTCATCATGCATCATGCATTACTAGCATATTTTAGCACATTGCTAGCCTGATTGCAAGCATTGCAAGCATTGTTGCTGCATGTTTTTTTATTTATTAGAAACATATTTTCTTACATTGCTAATGTTTTACCATAATGCTAACATGTTTTCTTATAAAGTGGAACTGTGCATGTGGGCTTTGCTAGTGAACTAGCAAAACAGCCATAGGAAAAGTACTAAGAAAAGAGATGAGATAAATTTAGTAAAATCTTCATTATCACCTTGTCAGGCTCTGCATGATCCGTCATGACGCCGGTCATAATCACGGCCTCGTCCCGCGAGTACTGAAGTCCCTCAACAAACTGGTTCTCCTTATTGGCAGATTCCTCTGCAAACTTTTTGCAAATGGCATCCAAGCCACGAACAGGTTCATAGTGCAGCTTCACCCATTTCTGAGCTGGAATTATCCGGATCTCCGCCGCAACCAGAAACCCCAGAGTCCCGCAGGACCAGGGAACGGAATAAAACAGGTCAGAGTTTTCTTTCTGTGAGCAAAAATTTGATTTTCAGAAATATTAATATGTCTATGTTCTACAATTTTATTTAATCTGTAATAATGGACCCACCATAGTGCAGCGGACTAGACTGCCGTCAGACAACACCAGCTCAAAGGCTACACAGATGTGCTGAAACAGGCCGTAGATGTGAGATGAAGACTCAATGCCTGTTCCCATCACCAGCCCACCTAAACACAAGATGTTTCAAGTATTAGATGGGGATGACCTCTGTCCAAAAATTAATTCATAATATAAGTTGAATGCAAATTTCATACTGTATACTTTAACATTTAAAGGTTTAGAGCCTGTGACATTATGTATTCGTAACAAGTATTTCATAGTCATCAAAATTCTGTATATGTATATGATAAAAAGTGCATCATTATTACTTCCAACATCCTAATATTCTGATTTGATCTACTATTCGGATTACATTTAGCATTTTTCCAACCAAAAAAGGGTGTCAGTGCAGGACAAAAATCTCATATCACAATACAAGTAATCTCATATCCTGACAACAATATTGTGTGTGTGTGTATATATATATATATATATATATATATATATATATATATATATATATATATATATATATATATATATATATATATATATATATATATATACACACATATACATCACCTTTTCTGTAAATTTAATCAGTTAAAGGTTTATAAGTGTTTTACAGCATCGATAATGCAATGTAATTAAAATATAGTCAGTTAAATAGACTTAGGAATTTATTTAGTTGTTCAAGCTTAAAACGAGATGAAGGATCTTTTAAGCTCGGCCGCCATCAGGAGCAGCAGGCAAGTGCATAAACTACATTGAAATACTGTGGTAATTTCTTTATCCATATTTTAAAGGTATGGCATGGAACAAAGAAATTTAACACAGTGCTTCTTGTCTGGTCTGAGATCCATTTTTTATTATATCTCAATCAGGCAGTAAAGATCACTGATTTTTAAAGAAACCAGATCTTAAACACTGCAATTTTATAATGGGATGACAGTTCATCAGGAACGTTTGAGCTGGCTTATTGAAAAGTAAAAGTCCCTGTGCATATGCCTCATTGGATAAACAAAATTGGCTGTAGTGTGTGAATGAGAGTATGTGGGTGTTTCCCAGAACTGAGGGCTGTAACCTTGTGGTTAAATGCACAGACATGTATAGTGCAACTGTACTCTGCAATTGCTGCCACATGGCGCTTTGCTGATCCCTCTCCCCTTTCTACCCCAGCTTTCCTCTCATATCATTTGCTGTCCTATCTGCCAGGCCCTAAAAGGGCCAGAATTGCTAGGGCATTTCGTGCAGTTGTAAGGTTGACATGACATTTTTCCTTGTTTTTAAAGGTTACATGAATTTCAAAGGCTTACTTTTTGTGTATGCTAGGCTTACCTGTAAAGCTGCATTGGCTTATTAATTACTTGCAGGGTATCCTAAAGTGAGTTAACTAACTAAAGTAGATTATTGAGATATGTTAGCACATTCTAGCACACTGCTAGCAAGTTTCTAGCACATTTCAGCATGTCAAGTTGTGAGTCTGACAAGTTGTTAGCATATTATTTTGAAGCACTAATAACACATTGTTAACATGCTACTACCATTTAATCATGTTGCTAGCATTTGTGTTGCAAGTTAACAACACGTTGTTGTAAGTGTTACTGCTGTGTTGCTAAAAACGCTGACCCCACAAACCTTTGAACATGAGTTTATTTAAAATAGTGTTCATTTTAAATATTAAGGCATGTTCTAGCACACTGCTAGCATGTTTTCTAGCACATTTTAGCATGTTAATAACATGTTCTGAGTCTGAAAAGTTGCTAGCATATTATTTTAAAGCACTGACAGCACAATGTTAACATCTTAGGCCTACCACCATTTCATCATGTTGCTAGCATGTTCTAGCACATTGCTAGCATGTTTTCTAGCACATTTTAGCATGTTAATAACATGTTCTGAGTCTGATAAGTTGCTAGCATATTATTTTAAAGCACTGATAGCACACTACCATGTTACTACCATTTCATCATCATGTTGCTAGCATTTTGTTGCAAGTTTTAACAACATTTTTAACAACTTTGTTCTAGCATATTTTTGCTGTGTTGCTAAAAAAGCTGACCCCAAATATTTAAACAAGTATATTTAGTGTTCATTTAAAATATTGAGACATGCTAACATGTTCTAGCACACTGCTAGCAAGTATCTAGCCTGTTGTAGCATGCTAACAACATGTTCTGAGACTGTAACATGGTAGCACACTGTTACCATGTTACTACCATTTCATCATCATGTTGCTAGCATTTTTGTTGCAAGTTAACATTTTGTTGAGAGTATTTTTGCTGTGTTGCTAAAAAAGCTCACCCTAAATATTTGAACATGAGTTTATTCGGTGTTCATTTAAAGTATTGAGACATAGTAACACAGCTAGCAAGCACACTGCTAGCAAGTTTCTAGCATATTTTAGCATGTTAATAACATGTTCTGAATCTGATAAGTTGTTAGCATATTATTTTAAATCTCTGACAGCACATTGTTAACAAGTTCCCACCATTTGTTCATCATGTTGCAAGTTAACAACATTTTTAACAAAACTTGTTGTTTTAACAAAACTTGTTGTTGTTTTTGCTGTGGTGCCTAAAAAATGCTGACCCCAAACCTTTGAACATGAGTTCATTTAAAATATTAAAATGTGACATATTTGTTTGATTTACATCTCTATCAATGACCAAAAATCAATAAACCGCAACAAAAAGGAGCATTGCAATTTCTACAGTGACTTTAGCATCAGAATTGAATTGACTTGATAAATGCAACCAACACAATTTCTACTAAAATTAAGAAAATGGAACTCAAGATGAAAGTGCACTAAAGGCACATTTTAGATAATCGGAAGTTCAGCATCTTTTAGAGCACTTCTAAATTGCATTTACTTCCTTTTAAAATATCATATATCATCATATATATGTTTTTCGTCAGTCACTTCAGCCTGTGAGCATTTTTTAAATCTTACTGGTATCCACTGCAAATAACAACATGGCCCATGCATAAAAAAAACACTTAAGATATTTAACAGTTCTAAATAAACAAATATGGGCCTCTAAATCCTAAAACAACAAAGGAATGGGACAGAAAATTCATGAGAAAAGCAAACTTAGCACTAAAGGGGAATGGTCCAAAGTCCAAATAATTGATCTTTGATACAGACATACTGCTCTAAACTAAGATTTAGAAATGGCACTGTGTAAAACTACTGCTTTGATTTCAGTTTCAAAGATATATAAATCAATAGATGTGGCCAGATATGTTCCCTATCATCCAACACAGTACAAAAGTACAACACATCTTCCCCATGTCTTATTACCAAATACAGTCTCCACAGAATTACAAATGAATTTGAAGGAGAGTCTGTGTAAAGCATTTCTCCGCCAATGAGCGCTTTTTTTTTGTTTGTTTCTGGGATCTATAAACACTTTCAGCAATAGGACCCGTATCCGCTCTAATCTAATCTGCCTCATTGAACAGGGTCTATGCTCATCCATAACCCGATTACGAGCAGCCTCTGATGCACCACACACGGCATATAATATTGATCAGGAGAGCGTTATGTGCAATTTAAAGAAAGCGAATATCTGCAAGTGCTCGGAGACATTAAACAAATCCCCGGTGGAGCATGTGGAAAGAAAAGGGAGAGATGATAAAGGTCAGAGATGACTTACTGGCCTCATCTAAATAGAGAGAAGTGTTACTGTGTGCTGAATTGAAAATGTTCAGATGAATCTAGATGACATGCGAATATGCTGATGTTTATAGTATGTCACAGTTTTTTTCCTGCAAATTTATTTTATTTTGCAATAAATACAGCAGAATAAACCGCCAACTTATCCAGCATATGTTTTACACAGCGGATGCCCTTCCAACTGCAACACCATACTGGAAAACACCCATATGTACTCATTCATACACATACACTAAAGCCAATTTAGCTTATTCAATTCACCTATAGCAGATGTCTTTGGAATGTGGGGGAAACCGGAGCCAATATTAAAATTAATTTATAAAATTTTTTCATTTGTCTTTCCATTTACAATAAAATATTTGCTATATCTTTTTTTATTTATTAAATTTATTTAGTACATATTTAATTGTAAAAAATAAAAAGTTAGTTGTTTTGAACAAACACTAAATTTAAATAAATAACATTTTTGACAATTTTTCAAAAAGACACAAAAATTCAAGAAAATAAAACTGAAAATATTTAACATAATACATAATAAACTGAAACCAAATCTATAAAAACCTTTATTTATTTCAGCTAATTGTCTAAAAGAAAAAAAAAATCATTTCACTTAACTTGCTAATATAACTTAACAACCAAGAATGTACTTGGAATTACACACAAACATTCCAAAAAATAAAATAAAATAAAAAAATAATAAATAAATAAATAAATAAATAAATAAATATATATATATATATATATATATATATATATATATATATATATATATATATATATATATATATATATATATATAAATTCTTTAATTACACCAAATATATGTAAACTCAATAAATAAAACTAAAATAAAAGGAAAATAAACATAAAAACCTTGTTAAATTTTACCAAGAAAATGCTTTTTATTTTCATTTAAAGAGCCCCTATTATGGGTTTTTGAAAATGACCTTCCATGCAGTGTGTAACACAGCCCTGAGTGAAGCGAAATATCCAGCTAAGGCTTAAATCTGATAGGGCACAGAGTTTAAAACTATTGATACATCTATAAAAGAGTCGACTCCGAGTGGTTCAAATGAATCGTGGGGGTAACAAATTTTTAGGCGCATCAGCGTGACGTCCATACTGAACTCAAGCCCCGTCCATTTGTTGCACGCGCAAACCCTGGACAATTGAAACCACCGGCCATGCCCTAAAACACTGTAGAAAGAAAAAGAGGAAGACAACCACTGTAGCAGATCCTGGTTGAATCATGTCTTGAAGACGCTGTGCTCTGAAGTATGAGGGAAAGTTAGTGTTATTTTCCCAACCCAAAAATGAGGCTGTCAAGAGCCAGTGGTTGAAGTTTATTTTTGCAAAAATACCTCAGCCTTATAGCCCAGCCTTGTGCTGTGTTCCGTCATTTTTCTGACGAGTGCTTCAGCAATCTACACGCTTACAACAAGGGATTTGTTGGCCGTTTGTTAAAGGAAGGATCAGAAAAGACTATTGATGTATAGGATATGTCAGAGCTTGACATGAACTTTACAGTACACAGTTCAAAGGTCAGTTTCTTCTTGCATTTCCCAAGTGTAAGTAACTTAAGTGCGATTAAAATGGTTGCCTCCTTGTTTTCTCTAGCTTGCAAATGATGTAATATTTTATTGTGTTTTGTTACTTGTAACCGCTTGTACTGTATCTGGTTAACTCTTTATATAAAGAGTACAGATGCAAAACCCTATAAATCCATCAGACCACTTTTTTTGTAAATGAGCATTTTTTATCAGGCTCCTATAAATAGGTTCAGAAGTTTCATTTTACATGCAATGATAAGGTTATTAGCTAGTAAATAAATCACTTTTTTTTTCAAAAATGTCACTTTAGACAATTCTTTGGTTTTTAAGAGGGTAGATTTTCTTTTGCATCAAAACCAGCTAAATCCACTTGTGCTTTTTTGCAAAAACCTCGAAATTCACCTATTGGGACAAGACTGAAAATTTTTAGTTGAAAATCACTTAAGATGCAATTTGAAATTATTTTACCAAACATAAAACACATTACACAAACAACCTGAAATTAAAAATACATAAATCTGTCAAGTAAGTGGTGGTTCATTCCGCTGTAGTAACCCCTAATTAATCAGGGAAAAAGCAGAAGGAAAATGAATGAATGAAATCTGTCAAGTATATGCATTAATCAATATATTCTAATATTTGGGTTTTAGATTTAATGTAAGTAGAACAATGTAAACATTGAAAACTATAGTCCATTAATATAAAAAGCTTAACAGACGTATAAGTTTTATGAAGTAATACAAATAATTTATAGTTTTATACATTATATTCATCTTTTAAAAAATAGCTTAAATTAGCAAATCAAACACAAAATACCCCTATTGCGCAAAAAGGCGATGTCTCTCAAACACTTTTAGAAGCTGTCATTATTTTATTCTCACCATACTTAAGGTCTTGGTCCCTTGTTTATCCTCATAGCATCCATGTGGGATAAAAGAACAACATCTTAACTCTGTGAAACGCAGTTGCCGTTTAATTTATAGTAAATTGGACTCATTCAAAGTAGCGTCGCTGCGCAAAAAAACGTTATGAATGCATGCCACACTTCTGACTGTATGGTGTGTTTTCTTTTTCTTAAAATGCACAGAGATTTGAGGTAAGGGATGTTTTCATTTGCTATTCACTGACAGTCGGACAGGCTCATCCAGTTCATCAAACTCCGTCTTTTAAAAATGAAATTGACAGCAGAATAAAACAGTCTCCTCATAAAAGCCGCTGTATCAGCGCGCTGCTACATTGAAAACATATGATTCGATTAGCGTCTTCTAATTGGTTCTTGGGACATAGCGGCTTTTGCTGTCAAAGGCAAGTGGCGTTTAGCGGCTTTTGCCAACAAACTTATTTCTGAATGTGCTAGCCCTGGGAATTAGATGATTCAAGTACAATGATTTGTTGTCTACTAGGGATGCACCGATACCAGTATCGGGTCGATACTTGGTTAAAATACTCGTATCGGACATGAACGGCCCATAACATGCACCGACACCACTCAACAGTAATTCACTATACATGGATGTGATTTGTTGTCCTACCTGACCTCAATGTCTTAATGTATAAATTAGCCTAATGTATTATATATTAATAGCTCAGTCCTTATAAACAGTCCGTTTATAAAATACATTATTAACAAATCTTTAGGCTACTGAAGAATAAACCGAATATGAAATGTGATCCTTGCATAATGATCACAGCTAAACAAGCTAGCACTCATTTTATTTCTAAACTATAAATAAAAAATGAAAGAAATTTTAAGTAATGGAACATTTTGTAAAAATATAAAGACTACAGGCTAAATTAAAGTTTCTTGCCAGAGCTGAATATCACTGCCGTCGCTGCGTGCGTGTCAGTTTACAGCTTCTGTAAAGATCAGACAGCCTATACAGATCACACAATCTTAATAAACATTTCATGTAAATGTATAAATATTTTGATAAGTATTGTAAATGGAATATTTATAACGATATGATCTTGCTTTTGCTTATATGCCTGCTTTGAGCTCTTTACGCACACTCTCTCACTAGCCGGCAGTTGAGATGCGCTGCATAAGAGCGCTATAGCTACACATACTACATAGCACACTGGCAAGATAACAGGTGCTGAAATCCACGGGACCAGTTTTATTTGTTGCTTGTTCTTATTTTAAAATGCCTTTTATTTTTAAAATCTCTTGTTAATATAGGCTATCGAGAAACATAATCTCCCTTAGAAATATTGGAGTTCAATAACGTGGAGCGCAGTAACCAACACCGTCCTGTAAGTTTACACACTGCATAGACTATAGGCCTACTAGCCATCCTTTGATTTTTATTTTTTTTTTGTTTCTGTATATTTTTTAAGCAAACGAAAAATGCAATAATTGTTTATTTTGGTTTTCATTTTATTAGAATTAATATAATTATTAGGCGACACAACTTCTACATAACATTGGCTCTGATTGCGTTTATACAGATATCCTACAAATAAACTTTTTGACTCAAAGACATTTATGACTGTTAATTTCAGTGCTGTATTTTCACAGATTTCACAAAGTCTTCAGCTATTCTACCTGTCAACTGGCACCAGCCTCAGTTTTGCGACTTGACTTGGGTGGCGTCTATACGTATCGATGTCTGTGTCTGGGTGACAGCGAGAGAGAGATGAGATCATAGGCCTACCTCAGATTTGATGTGTGGCTGCACGTCACAGTTACTTTACTGCAATTTTCAAATACTGGCTTATCTAAACTAACTTTTCATTCGAATAAAAGCAGAAATATTGACAGACAGACAGATGAAGCAACTTTCGTTTTTTGAAGAGAGTGGCTTCAGTGACAAAAGACGCACACACACACAACACTCTTGTCGGCTGATTCATTATTGCTTTTTTAACATTAAACGCATAATAATCAAGTGTAAAAAAGAAGAGCTGAACTTCGGAAAAAGTGCTCACTGCAGTTGCCGCAATGGTTGCTTGTTTCTCTGCAGTTGGCTTGTCAGTGCTAAATCACTTTTGTTTTTAAAAAAATAAGATTATTTATTATTAAACATTGTTGAATGTAAATACTGTAAATAAAATTGCAAATTTATGGCTATTGATCTTATCTACTGGCGACCCACCCATAGTTAAACATCAAGTAGCCGACATTTTGATTACCTGACCAGCGGATTTAGGACAGGACTCATGAATATGAAAGAATCGCACATAACAGGGTTTTATGCATACCCAATATGCAATGCCAAGAGAGTGACTCCATAAGGTAACGTACACTGCACACACTTTGTGTAATGTGTGAAGTCGTGGATGCATAAGCGCAAGGATAAGTAGTCCTTTACTAGTAAATGTCCATGCTTAATCATTAATAAATAAGGTCTGGATTTGCAGGGTTATCAACAATGTGTGTATATTTTTGGCTTGACAGCCTTCTGTTAAAAGATTTTTATGTTCATCCTTGATACAGGAAAAAAAAACCTAACAAATAAACATCATTGAAACCAAATCCTTGAAGTATTGGTATCGGTACTTGGTATCGGCGAGTACACAAATTAAAATACTCATACTCGTATTGGTTTGTAAAAATGTGGTATCGGTGCATCCCTATTGTCTACGTACTACGTGCCTAAAGCATTCACTCAATGTCATTAGCTCATTTGTGGCGTAAGTGGCGTTTAGTGGCTTTTGCATCTGAACTCTTCATATTCTCATATGGCGTCTAAAACCATGTTGAAAATGTGATGCATGCCGCTTTGTGGCCACAGTCATCTGTTCCTACACACGTGCGGCGGTCAAGTTTCAAAATAGTTCAGCTTTTGCCACTGTGCGGATCATTACTGAATGTTTGTCATTGTTATTATTTATGTTTAAGAATAAAGCAATAGGCTGGTGTTTAACTGCAATGCTTTAATTCACTCCTGCATTGGGCTCACATATACACTCTGCACTTTGACTACTTCTAAATTGTTGATAAGTCGCTGAACGCAGTCCACCAATCACAACAGACTGAGTCATTAGACCAATCAGCACAGATTAGCATCGCTCTAAGGAGGGGGTTTGGGAACAAATGAATCACTGAACGAATCATTTGGGAGTTGTTGGGATAATTAGGTATAAATAAATGCATATTATAAGACAATGAAAGTGTTTTTTGACCTTACATAAATATCAGCATGTTGTTGGAAACCCCCAAAACCAAAATATGACCTTTTTTAACGCATAATAGGGGCTCTTTAATTTAAGTTGAGGTACAAAAAAATAACTAAAATAGAATTTAAAGTCTGAGTTAAATAAAAATGTACAATGTTTATTTTTCTAGTTCATGTTGTTATTCTTAGGGTGAATAGTTAATCTGTGCAAATGAATCTACAGATTACTTTTAGTTTTTTTGTTTTTTTAAATATAAATATACAAAAACAGCAATTTTTGAAATCTTAAATAGTATCTCGATGATATGAAAATAACACTGTTCGGAAATCTGTTCTTCTTTTAAAACCTACCGACTGTGAGGTCATCGAGTTCTGGCAGCACCGGCAGTGTCCAGCCAATAGAGTTGAGCAGAGCAGTCACCTGACCCATGTTAGCTAAAGGCTCTACACGCACCACCTGAACAATTGGTAGAAGCTTGATTTATCAAGTATACATTTCATCACACTTTGCAATTCTCTAACAATCACATATATTATGACAAAATAACTCTTATCTACATACATTTTTACAGTCTGCTGTAAACCTAGTCTTTTTAAATTATTAACTTTAAATGAAAAGTTGAGAGGTGGCATCGTGGCTCCATGGTTAGCACTGTCACCTCACAGCAAGAAGGTCCCTGATTCGAGCCCCAGCTGTGTCAGTTGACATTTCTGTGTGAAGTTTGCATGTTCTCCCGTGTTCAAGTGGGTTTCTGGGTGCTCCGGTTTTCCCCACAGTCCAAAGACATGAGCTATAGGTGAATTGGGTAAACTAAATTGGCAGTAGTGTATGTGTGTGCATGTGAAAGTGTATGGATGTTTCCCTGTGCAGGACTAGCTGCAGCTGGAAGGACATCCACTGCATAAAACATATGCTGGATAAGTGACGTTAAATGGATTCATTACGCTGTGGCAACCCCTGATTAAAAAGGGACTAAGCCAAAAAGAAAATGAATGAATGAAAAGTTGAAATCTACAATAACAGACTTTGCTGTCAAAAAAGCAGATTTGGAAACAGATACCTGTCGTTTTGTGTCCACTTCCAGGATGTCCATCATGTTAATCATGATGTTCCTGTGAGTTTTTTTGTATTTCCCCACTCTGAGGGACACAGTCAGCCATCCCGGACGTCCTGTGCACATGTACTTCTTCCCTCCATCTTTCCTCCATTCTCGCACCTGGGAAAGTGAAATGGTCACATTAAGATCTAGCTGCACTGAATGGTGTGTTTCCACAATTCAATCTGACTTAGTCATGGTTCATTACTAAATTAAAGTTGCATTTACTGTGCAATTTGTCTTTGCATTTTCATTAGTTTGACATATTCAGGTTGATTGGTGAACCTTAATATTATTTCATTTCAGTATATATTTACTATGGCGGCACGGTGGCTCAGTGGTTATCACTGTCACCTTACAGCAAGAAGGTTGCTGATTTGAGTCCTGGCTGGACCAGTTGGCATTTCTGTGTTGGCGTGGGTTTCCTCCGGGTGCTCCGGTTTCCCCCGCAGTCCAAAGACATGCTGTACAGGTGAACTGCATAAACTAAATTGTCTGTCGTGTGTGCAAATGAGTGTGTGGGTGTTTCCTAGTACTGGGATGTGGCTGGAAGGGCATTCGCAGTGTAAAACTGGAATAGTTGGCAGGTCATTCCGCTGTGGCAACCTCTGAAATAGAGACTAAGCCGAAGAAAATGAATGAATGAATATATTTACTATAACATTAATTATTAGCCGCAAAGTGCACTTAATAAGTGTATAAATTACAAAGTGCACCTAACAAGATATTGAGCTTCGCCCCACTCCTCTATATGCATTCTCAAATTGCTTCAATATTTCTATAAATACCCATATTTTGCAACAAACTCAAAATATGATAATGAGAAATATTCTGAGAAAATATATTATACAACTTTAAATGAGTAGCTTATTTTCTATCTATATCATTTTAACTTTGCAAAGCTCAGTGGGATTGTAGTTGAGTTAATAAGTTCCTTCATTAAAGGGATACTTCAACTAATATTTAAAATTCTGTAATTATTTACTCATCCTCCACTTGTTCAAAATCTGAGTTTCTTTCTTCTGTTGAACAGAAAAGAAGATATTCTGAAGAATGATATAGAAACTAGCAGCCATTGACATTCATGGAACAAAAACACTGTAAAAAGGGTCAATGGCTGTTACGCCAACATTCTTCAAAATATCTTCTTTTGTGTTCAACAAAAGAAAGAAACTCAAACAGGTTTGGAACAAGTGAAGGGTGAATAATGATGTGAATAATTTCATTAAGGATAAGTAAGATATAATCTGGTATCTGCCTTTTAGTTAAGTTTTAATATACAGGTCCTCCTCAAAAAATTAGCATATTGTGATAAAGTTCATTATTTTCTGTAATGTACTGATAAACATTAGACTTTCATATATTTTAGATTAATTACACACAACTGAAGTAGTTCAAGCCTTTTATTGTTTTAATATTGATGATTTTGGCATACAGCTCATGAAAACCCAAAATTCTTATCTCAAAAAATTTGCATATCATGAAAAGATTCTCTATATGAGCTATTAACCTAATCATCTGAATCAACTAATTAACTCTAAACACCTGCAAAAGATTCCTGAGGCTTTTAAAAACTCCCAGCCTGGTTCATTACTCAAAACCTCAATCATGAGTAAGACTGCTGACCTGACTGCTGTCCAGAAGGCTATCATTGACACCCTCAAGCAAGAGGGTGAGACACAGAAAGAAATTTCTGAACGAATAGGCTGTTCCCAGAGTGCTGTATCAAGGCACCTCAGTGAGAAGTCTGTGGGAAGGAAAAAGTGTGGCAGAAAACGCTGCACAACGAGAGGAGGTGACCGGATTCCAGACCTTGGGGGACCTGCGGAAGCAGTGGACTGAGTCTGGAGTAGAAACATCCAGAGCCACCGTGTACAGGCGTGTGCAGGAAATTGGCTACAGGTGCCGCATTCCCCAGGTCCAGAGGCAGAAGCGCCTGACCTGGGCTACAGAGAAACAGCACTGGACTGTTGCTCAGTGGTCCAAAGAACTTTTTTGGATGAAAGTTTTCGAAAAATTTTGCATGTCATTCAGAAATCAAGGCGCCAGAGTCTGGAGGAAGACTGGGGAGAGAGATATGCCAAAATGCCTGAAGTCCAGTGTAAAGTACCCACAGTCAGTGATGGTCTGGGGTGCCATTTCAGCTGATGGTGTTGGTCCACTGTGTTTTATCAAGGGCAGGGTTAATGCAGCTAGCTATCAGAAGATTTTGGAGCACTTCATGCTTCCACCTGCTGAAAAGCTTTATGGAGATGAAGATTTCCTTTTTCAGCACGACCTGGCACCTGCTCACAGTGCCAAAACCACTGGTAAATGGTTTACTGACCATGGTATTACTGTGCTCAATTGGCCTGCCAACTCTCCTGACCTGAACCCCATAAAGAATCTGTGGGATATTGTAAAGACAAAGTTGAGAGACGCAAGACCCAACACTCTGGATGAGCTTAAGGCCGCTATCGAAGCATCCTGGGCCTCCATAACACCTCAGCAGTGCCACAGGCTGATTGCCTCCATGCCACTCCACATTGAAGCAGTCATTTCTGCAAAAGGATTCCCGACCAAGTATTGAGTGCATAACTGAACATAATTATTTGAAGGTTGACTTTTTTTGTATTGAATGGCACCTATGGTAAAAAATCTACTTTTCAAGCTGTTTAGACAGACATATGTGCGTGTATGGTGTATAGACTGTCATATTGGGGTGATATAAGCACACCCAGTGCTTTTTTTTTCAATTTAACAACATAAAAAATGGTGGACTAATTGGAGCGGTTTTCAAACCGACCGCAACTTTACGTAGGAGAGCGGTCCCCCCGCCCACCAATATTGATTGACAGGCGCGTCATCATATCCTCAGTTTGTTGATTCACGTCCGCCATTTTCAGCGTGAGTTGAAGCGATATCACTAAAGGAACACCCTAGCTCTATTTTTAGATGCAAGGCTCATTGGGCTTAACACAAGAGCAATATTCTCCACATTATCGCTCTAATCGGAATTATTGGTTGTATCTTTAGGTAGGTTTGCAAACATGTGTACTTCTCATTGAGTCTACCTGATACTTCAGCCGTTTGCATTTCTCGCGATCCCAGAAGCTCCCTGTGATCTTAACTAGCATGCGTTTTAGAATTCTAAACATAGGCTTCTATCAGGGTACACTCACGGCTGGGATGTTTAGAATTCAAAAATGCGTGGCGCGACGATTCGGGACACTTCATGTATCTGCCGCGCTACAGAGAGTGTCTGGTGTGCCGTGTCGCGGCTTCGAGCGGCGCATCCGGTGCCTCAGTCAAAGTTAATTCAGTGTGCGTGGTTATTAGTTTCTGTGTACAAGCTCGGCACTTGAAACTAGCACACAGTTGGCTGTAAAACTGTACAAAGACATAAATGATTTTGTACTCTCTGCTTGGTCTGTGTCAGAGTCGTACATGTACGACTGATAGCTAAACCTCTCACTCCAGCTCGTTCTCGCAGTCTGCCTGTCAGACTCTGTTGCAAACGCAGAGCGGGTGAGCTCATGGCCCCGCCCCCTTTTTACGTTGGCGGGAAGCCGAAACTAATTTACATGCCCCCAACATGACACTTTTTAACACATTATAATAAAAAAATCTGAATTGTGTTTTAAACTGAACCTAAACTGGCACACTCAGAAAAAACATAATATTAATATTAAATCTTAAAAAAAGAGGTAAACTATGTGCCCTTTAAAACACTTTTCTTTTATTGGTCGGATGAAATATGCTCATTTTTTGAGATAGGAATTTTGGGTTTTCATGAGCTGTATGCCAAAATCATCAATGTTAAAACAATAAAAGGCTTGAACTACTTCAGCTGTGTGTAATGAATCTAAAATATATGAAAGTCTAATGTTTATCAGTACATTACAGAAAATAATGAACTTTATCACAATATACAAATTTTTTGAGAAGGACCTGTACACAACACAACACTTGTGATCACAACACTTTAACAAAGACTTTAGATCCTTTGGGAAAAATATTTTATAAAAAGAACCAGAGCCACTTTAAATGTGGGCGATGTCGTACCTGTCTTTAAACCAGAGCCACTTTAAATGTGGGCGATGTCGTACCTGTCATGCTGTTTAATAGTAAGGGGGCATGTAATGGTTACATGGAAACAAGCTTTTCCTTTGTCTGGTCAGCTATTAAAAATATCTCATTCTTAATAAAAGTAAAATAAACTAATTTTAAAATATTACATAGATATTATCCATGAAATTATTGTATTGGTAAGTTTAAGAAGGTTTTTCACCCTTGTGTTGTTTTTGTGAAATGGAGCCGGAAACAATTCTTCATTGAATTTTCAATTGCAGTTACACAAAACGGTTTTGGCCCCAAGTTTCCTTATTACTTTATTATGAAGTGTATTATAAATGTATCAATATAACTGATAAAATGGTTTTATTTATTTATGATTGCAACTCTGGATCACTGGAAAGAGACAAAATAACAAAAAGTTTTATTTTATTTGGAAAGTACAACATCCACAAAACAAAATGTTTGCAGACCGTACCAAATTGTAAAAAATGTTTATTCATTGATCTAAATCTTTTTTTTTTTTTGATGATTCCCTGACTTCTAGTAATCCCAAAGCTCTTAAGACACTGCTGAAATTTTGCTGATTATTTTTGTTATTAATTCCCTTGTATACTGTGTTAAGTATAATTCTGTACTCCCCTGTTTAATCAATAAAAAAGTAAGGGGCGTGTCCCTGTAACTTTACCACGCCCCTACCTGCCACAGACATAACATTCATTAACATTCTTTTAAAACAGCATTTCTTTTAAAAACTCTAAATAAAATCTCTCATAAGCTGTACATGCATAACCATATTATATTATAATCATACTAATGTACATACTACATAAAAAGACTGTCATAAAGTCCAATAAAGTATACTTGCATGGCATATTCAGTTATATTTAAAAGCTGTCTATTATCATGCAGTAACACGAGACCACGCAGCAGGTTTGTTTTTAACGTTACCTGTCTCTGGATGTCTCTGACCCGCTGGTCGTGCTGTTTGGGCGCTGAGCACATCTTAAAGATGATCCAGGCGCGCAGGTGATAGTACACATCAAACACGACGGACAAGGGCAGGAGAAACAGGCACACGAAGATCCATCTTTGGTGTATTATCACGTACTCCAAACCTTTCACTTTGATCCATATCAAAAACAAAACAGGTAACCCTCCCAAATACAATAACGGATCCATCTCGACGGCGTTTGTAATTTGAAAGCACTTTAAAAACGCATGAAGCTTAATAAACTGTTATTTCATGCGTCTCCTCCTTTCCCTTAAGCTCAGTTTCCCCGCTTCCACGCGTACGATTCGTCATCTGTATTTTGCATGGTGTTTAGACACATGCCCAGGTGGTCGAGGCACCGCCCCCTAGGTGCGCTGATTGGTCGGTAGGACGTCAAATCAGATGACACCAGTGGTTGCGTGAAGTCTCTTCGGCCAATCACAAGAAAGGAACACCGTCACACCATTGACAGTGCGATGTTCATACTATGCTGCTGTTGAGAAATGAGGCGACTGCTGATTGCTGTATGCAGTTATTACCTATGGTTATTACAGGCACGAGTCAGATTTAATGATAATTATAATACTTAATAGTGATGGGGAATACTTTTCAAATGGAAAGAAGGTTTTATCTATTGTAACAGTGTCTATGAGTAGGCTGAAATAAAGTATTCGTTTATGGTTAGCTTATATTTTTAAGAACATTTTATTTGACTATTAAAAAATGCTAGTAAACTGAATAAGATTTCTGATTAAGATGCAATTGTTTCCTATTGAGCAACAAGGTAGCAATTTTCAATATTTTAGATGCCACAGATGCAAGGGTAAGATGCAAGTGACCTTTCTTTATGGATCCTAAAATGTAAAGCATTGTTTAAAAACCAACCAAGCAATACTTAAAATTTGGGCTGTCCGCGAATAATAGACAGTTGACACCTGGCACCTCCGGCGCCTTGACTGCAGCTCTGCGCACCTCTGGCGCTTTGACTGCAGCTCTGTACAAGACGTTTGGCTAGTGGAGAAATGGTCGTGCCCAACTGAGCCTGTTTTCTCTCGAGGTTTTTTAATTCTTCACTTTCGCCAGTTGGTGAAGTTTTTTCCTCACCGCTGTCGCCACTAGCTTGCATGGTTCGGGATCTGTAGAGCTGTGCATCGATGGATCGATGGATCGATGGATGGATCAGTGTTTGGACTCTCAGTAGTGATTATTAACCACACTAAACTGAGCTAAACTAAACTGAACTTAAACATTGAAATACACTGTTTCAATTTACTATAATATTCTATGTGATGCTGCTTTGACACAATCTACATTGTAAAAGCACTATACAAATAAAGGTGAATTGAATTGAATTGACAAAAAGACAGATTATGGATGTCTAGATGTCTTTTAAACTCAAAATTGAGAATATTTAATGGAGAATATTTAATTTCTATTAAGTAAAAATACTCAAATATGTATATTAATTGCAGTGTACTGTACATAGCCTATTTAATTACACATTTCTTTATTTTAATCAAATATTAATTATCCGTTTTAATATGTGCAGGGGCGGATTTAACCAATAAGCGAGGTAAGCGGCTGCTTAGGGCCCCAGTAAATTTGGAGGCCCCCAATAAATACATATATGTATAAATTATATCTATAAATCATATATAAAATATTTATTCTCTCATTTTTAGTGAAGTCAATGGTCTAATAAATAAAAGCGTATCATAATTATTAAGTCTGCGCAAATTTAGATTAACTTAATCTAATTTAGATTCTGTGAAATCAGATTAACATTTAGTTTTAAAAATGAAACAGTTTATTTATTCTTTTTTTATGTTTTCTGTTTTTTTTAAGAAAAAAAATTAGAAAAGAAGATTTACGATTCACGATTTAACTTTAGCAAAATATTGAAGGGAGTGACAGTAAACATTAAGTGCATTTAATTTGAATAATATCTAAATCTAATTATGAATAATGTATTTATTTTAATCATGTTTAAGAATTTAGTATTTATTACTTAATAATTCATAGATTTTTTGTCAACATTTTTGTTATTTGCTGTTTCTTTTATAGTGTTTATTTATTAAACCTCATGCCCTACAGTTTAATTTGGTTCATTTAATTAATAAAACCATTATTGTTAATAAAAAAACTTAAATTGTTTGAGCCTGTGTCATTTTATATTTTGACGTCATGACTGTGCATCCCATAAAAACAAAAACGCAAAATTGTTGCAACCCAAAATGGGTAAAATATTGACAAACCGAAACATTGGGTTAAAGCTGGTCCTATAAATTTAATAATAATATAAAACAACCTACCAGTCCGTTTAGTGCATTTTACACTTAGAATTGTGTTGAAATAACCAATATTTATTTTAGTGAAGGGCTAACTTGTGAAATGTTTTGTCATCTGTATTTTTCTTTTTAACCTATTAAAATCGTGTGAAAAAAAGCTATATTTTAAAGAAATTGCACATACAAGTTTTCTTGGGAATCATATGCATATATAAAATCATGCCAATAAGCATCTGGCCTACAGACTGCTCTTGGGTGGGGCATGAACTCTAATGATGCTTTTGAAATGACAGAGGAGTTTGACAGCAAAGCAGCTGCGCTCACTCCAGCGTGCGGACTGAAGCTGATGCGCGTGAACAACAACTCAACCGAGCGCAGCCGGTGTTACATCTCTGTAATGCACTTTATGTTCGCCTGTTTTTAACTGCAAGTGCCTCAACCAAGACTTAAGAATAACTAATATGTATTCGCAGTCAGGATATGCAATTTCCTCCAGAAGTGAACCAATGCATCTCCGTTTGAGGAACTTGATTCGCCCTGGAGTCTCAATGTCATCCTGAAGCTGAGCGATGCCCGAGGAACTTTCCAGATAGATCAATGTTATGAACTTACAGTATGCCTTCATTACACCATGGCGCTATTTTCATTGGAGTATTTTTGATAGTCACCGGTGGCTCCACCGCGTTTCTAACTTCTAACCAAAGTCGTCTGCAGGCGTTCAGCATGTGCTGCGTGGTGCTCGGGGCGGTCATGCTCATATTAGGACTTTTCTGGGCGATGAACGGCAAGAGAAACCCGGTGCCTTATAATGAAGAGTACAGTCACGACTACAGCCAGGTCCTGTTCACCCCACCGCCCGGAAACCACTTCCCTGAGTCCCAGTCCGTCTTTCTACACGGGTAAGTGAAGACTCGCCTCATAAATGAACCTAAATTGTCTGATAAATATCTGCGCTACAGCATACAGGAGATGAAATCATTCTGAGAAATGTAATGTGGAGTTACAGCCGAGGTTGTTATACGTTTTTTTAAAAACATATACTGTTTCAACCCTCCAAATTCCAAAATAAAAAAAATAAAAAATCTCGAAGTTATAATTATTACGTAAACGTTTTGTATTGTCCATAAATGATAAATGTGCACTTACATAAACTTATGCCAATTTTAACAGCAGTTTTGAGTAAAAAAATCTGTAACTTGAATTAAACTTAAACAAAAAAATTGTACTTAAAACAATTAAATTTATTTTAAATATGTATAATATTCAAAATATATTTAAATTCTAAATACAATACCACTAACCAGTTTATTATTTTTTATCCTCTTTTAATAGCTCTCTTTCTCTGTAAATATATTTTTATAATAACAATTTATACTTTAATAATTATATACATTGACATTTTCAGCAGGGGGACGCAGTGGCGCAGTAGGTAGTGCTGTTAACTCACAGCAAGAAGGTTGCTGGTTCGAGCCTTGGCTGGGTCAGTTGGCGTTTCTGTGCGGAGTTTGCATGTTCTCCCTCCCGTCCTCCGGGTGCTCCGGTTTCCCCCACAGTCCAAAAACATGTGGTACTGGTGAATCGGGTAGGCTAAATTGTCGGTAGTGTATGAGTGTAAATGAGAGTGTATAGATGTTTTTATAGATGTTTTCCAGAGAAGGGTTGCAGCTGGAAGGGCATCTGCTGTGTAGAACTGGATAAGTTGGCGGTTCATTCCGCTGTGGCGACCCTGGATTAATAAAAGGACTAAGCTGAAAAGAGAATGAATGAATGAATGACATTTTCAGCATAAAATGAAAGTGCAAACTCTATATCATAATTTATGTATTGAAACCCCTATTTTCCTGTCTCAAATATTTTCGCTGTGCATTAAAACATTTTATGTGTGTTTTAACTTGACAGAAACATGACAAAAGACCGAACCTTAAGTGAATATTACTTTCTTTTAGTTTTGCTTATTTTGTCTTTGTCTTGGAGTTACCAACAATCCAAATACTCTTCTTGGAATTTGGAGATCACTCCCTTAAATACCATATATAATACATTAAAGAACTGGCTAATCTGATGAACCACTATACAAGCAAGCCCATAATCAGTCCTCAAGGGAATTTTGTCACATTTAGGGAGTGGTGATGGAGGTCAGTGTACTTTTACTGTCTGACCCTCCAAGGAAGACTTCACCAGGCCCACTCCAAATCCAAAGTCATCAAACCACAACAATTATAGGGCCAGCATGAAGGGCTAACCCTCTCATTGGAGCCCAAATGAGAGGTGACCGGATCAGGTGAGTGAGTATAATTCATAATTCTGGTATAATTCATAGGTATGGCATGAAGACTTGCCACTACATTATATCCTGATGCTATGGAAGAAACTCTGCCTGTATTTCTCCTGTAACTCTCCCCCACTTTTTTTGTATAGCTTTGTATCTCCTGAATTTCTGCTGGTTCTGTCCAGCTCTGAATCTCTTTGCAGTTCCACCTAGCCACCCCTCCATTGCCTCCTCTTTTAAATTCAGCCTATTTTTTTGGCTCTGCCTTCATTGGCTTATGTCAGTCCCTTGCATTCATCTTCACCCTCATTCTTCTGCTGCATCTTAATGTGTGGAATTCTCTTGGGCCTTGCACTTCCCAGCTCTATGTTGGCATGAGGATCTCTTGTCTAAGCCTCCAGCCCGGGCACCACCTCAGACCTCCAACCCATGGAATCTGCCCTATAGCTACATGCTCCCTCATCTCCACAATGGCCTGTCATCCCACTGGCTCCATCAGGCTCCCTCATTCCTCCAGCTCCACATTGATCAGTTGTTGACCCGCTTCCACCATGATTTCACTCATTTGGCTATACCTGGTTCATCCATCCTTTGACTCCACCTGGTCCCAAAGGCACTGGAAGGCAAGTCTGCAGCCTTTAGCCAAAAAGTGTATTTTTGGTCTTAACACCAAATCTGAAGAGGACACTTTTTGTTTTATGTGAATCTTATGCTTGAGTTATATTTTTTGTAGCTTTCATGGTAGATGCGATTGTGGCAAATGCGCTGCTCATTCCACATCTTTTGCGCCACCTGACAGAACATCACCTCTTTTGTATATTTGCATTGAATTTGTATGCAACCTACTTGCCCGAATACATAAATTCACATTTGGTGTGGACACAGAATAGAAGCTGATGCTAACATTGTGGCGGTTTGAAGGGAAGGAGACCAGCAACCATCATGTGAACCAAATTAGCCCTTACACTTTCTAAAATGGTAACTCAAACAATACTCTCATCTCCCAATAGTGAGACAATCTCTGGCTCCGGCTCCACCAATCTCCTGCACCAGCAGTAGGAAATATGTCACATTTGTGTTCTGTTTTGCTTTAGTTTTCTATTTCTACTAGCTTGTCTTGTCAGTTATTTGAGTATCTGATTGTATTACATATACTTACTGTCATTGAGTTGTTTTTCTTAGGAATTATAGTTTAATTTTACTTTTACTTGAGCTATGTATCCAACCCAACGTTCTGAAAACGTACCTCTATATACATTTCTGTAGACTGCAAATACGTCCCAGGGGCTACGTTTTTTTCGCAAATTCACCAGAGGCCACTGTGTGTTTTTTGATATCTTAAATTTCTCTCGTGAGTGCCGTGCGCACCTGATGTTCTCTTGTAAATCCACCAGAGGCCGCTGTCAATTGACTGATTCACTGACTGAATGACTGACTGACTGACCGATCAACTGACCCCCCCCCCCCCCTTTTCCTAAACCCAACCAATAGAATTTTACAAAGCACTGATACCTCTAAGCGGTCAGCTGGTAAGTGCGAAAAGGAACAGCGTCATACCGCCCTGTAGTGTTCATTTAAAAAATGAAATCCTGCCATACGTACCTATGGCTACATAATTTGCGATCTCCAGAAACTTATATAGGGCTACGTTTTCAGAATACGCCTGTGTTGGATGTATCAGTATGTCTACTCTTCTATTTTCCTTCAACCTGCAGTCACCAAATTATATGTCTATATGTTCAAGTAGAATAATAAGTCCTGTGAATTCTGTCCAAAAAATAGTGCATAGAAAAATGGCATCAGACAAACTGACCTCAAGACACAGACGCTTTATAAATGCAGCAAACATGTGCAGTGTGGAAGCAAGTGACCAAGTAGTTACACAATCGTTACACACAACAACCGAGAAAGTCTAGACTAAATGTGACTAAAGGGAAGCAGAAGGATGCCTACTAAATTATGACTGTAATCAGTTCTGTGATCTCGTTTATGATTCGACTTGTAGATCTGATTTTTCTGTGGATTTTACTCTATGTTTTAAAAACATATTGGACATTTTATGACATCTGCAGTGTAAAATTCAATTAAGGACCTGACCTACAAAAAAAAAAAAACCTTGAAAAATGTCTAAATTGTTCATCATATAACTGACCAAAAATGGCCTAAAGGAGATAACATCATTCACATCAGTGAAATGGATGCATACATTTCTCTTTTGCTTTTTTCTGTGAAATAATGCACACATATTTCTTTTAGCTTTTGATAAGAGCAAACAGGGATAATTGTACTTTTCCACCCATAACCCTTATTCCCTCTGGATTTGTGCCATTTTTCCTTTCTCCCACCCTCGGATGTCATTAAAAATCACTTAGATTACTTAAAGTCTGCTCCTTTGTTCTGTTATTTGATACTGAAAGGCCCTCTAGTGATGATAAACAGCATATACCACCTTTCCAGGCGCAAGTCTAACTGTAAACAAGGAATTTCATGCAAAGGTCAACGAAAGTTGTTTGTGTAGGCTTGTATTATACGGTACTGTGTAAATACTAAAAAAATGTCTGTCAGCGCTTTCAAATTTTTAAATTTGATTTACCAAAGTCACACAAGTGGCAATTTCACATCTGTCACATCCCTAACAGACAGATGACAGACTTTCTCCAGAAGAAAAAAATATTATCAGACATACTGTGAAAATTTCCTTGCTCTGTTAAACATAATTTGGGAAATATTTAAAAAAGAAAATAATTCAAAGGGGGGCTAATATTTAATTAAATTTTTCTCTAAAAGAGCCTGTTCTTATCCAAGGTCATAAGCATTTATATATATTCTTATCCAAGGTCATAAGCATCTCCTCTAGGAGAAATTGGTTCTGAAAATAGAGCTCTGCTGTGCCTTAGGACTGCACGATATTGAAAAAATCTGACATTGCGATATTTTGTTTTGCCACGATATATATTGCTGTATGAATATAATTTCACCAAATGATTTGAATAGATCTATATGGAACGATTTCATTTATTTAGATTGACTGGGATGATGAAGTCTTTTTCTGTGCAGTACATCTGCATAAATTATAATAAATTACAAACAAAAATAAACAAATAAATAAATAAACAGTGCTTTGTGGTTTTCTGGGGAGCCTAACAGTATTCAGGTATAGAAATTGAACAATAAAATATCTAATAAAAATAACATGGTCATCATTGTATAGATAATTGAAAAATATATAGTTTATTAATATGTTTATCTTTTAATCTTAAATAAATGATCTAATCCTGCAATGTGACATTTGCAAATACACACATTGCGATATTGATGCTGAAATGATATATTGTGCAGCCCTAATATAAGTACAACAACACCAATGAAAGATAACATATAACATACACAATTAAAACAAGATATTTTAATGTAGATATTGCATCTGTTGCCACGGTTACTTTTATAAGAAAAATGTTACTGATCTAATAATTTTTTTTTTTTTAAATGATTTCATGACTTTTGATGTTAGGGCCTCTGGCCTATTGTCATTATTGTTCTGTGGTCACACATTTTTTGGGGATTGGACTTATCAATGGGTTTTTTTTGCCCCCCAAAGTTCTGGTACTGTATCATTTTTCTCATTTAAAATAAAAAACACAACTACGGATATTTTCCTGATTGTTTAACTATTAAATATTAATAGATGTTTCAATATACCGTTACTAACCACTGTTAATGATCTTTACAAATTATACAGTATTCAACTGTAATATAAACTGTATTTTACCGTAGACAGTATGTTATTGTATTTAAAGTTGCATTGTGAAAATAACTGCATATTTTATAGTAAAGATACTGTAATTCTGTAAATACAGTAAACTGTAAATACATACTGTATACAGCAAGATAAAGGGTGCTGTAAATGTAAATACAGTATTTTTGTTGTAATTGATTTACAGTAAGTTCCTGGTAAACTGAACTACTATGAACTGTACTTTACTGTTGAACATTTATGCAGGATGTTATTGTATTTTCAAGTTGCATTCTGAAAATTACTGTATATTTTATAATAAAGATATACAATATTGTAAATACATATACAGTACACAAAGATAAATGGTGCAGTAAATGTAAATAAAGTATTCTTGTTGTAATTGATTGACTTTTGGCAAACTGCTGCCAGTAAGTTACTGTAAATTCTACTGGAAATTGTTAACAGTGTTTCTCTGTGAATTTATGCTTCAAGTTTGTACTGCAAATGTCACATCCATAATGTCGGAATTGCTCAAAACTTCAATAATCACTTTAAAAAGTAACATATTTTGTCATTTGAATTGTACTGTGTGCTTGTATTTTGTAGGACTTTGCAAAGACGAGGTGTATACGGTGAAGATTTGGACTATCCCCCAATGGAGCCAACGTGTTTCAGTCCTACTAGTCGTGTCCGGCCGCCTCACTGGGACATGGAGCCTCCTCCGCCATATGAAGTGGCCATCAAAACCACCAGGAGCTCCACACAACTGAGACGTAGCTTCTCAGACACACACCTCCTCACTGAGCCTCTGTTTGGACGCTCCAGGGAGATCAGCTTCGAAGTGTGATATCTAGACCATGTGCATCTCTTGAGACCCAAAATAAGGAGCAAAACACACCCTGAAATATTTAATAAGAAGTGCAAAACAGGCATTGACCGTCCACTGCTTGTCCAGGAAGCGTTTGTGATGATTCTTGCGTCTTAATTCCGTGTTTACAGCCTTACATAGACAGAACTGTCGAATTCTATGCTTCCCCCCCCCCCAAGTAAAATGAACTCTAAATGTAAAACCTGTACATGGAAGCTGAAGCGGATGGAAGTAATGCTGCAGTCACACTGGAGTTTGAGTTTTTGAGCTTTCTGCTGTACAGCGCTGCGAGAAGGGGTGGGATTAAACAAGATGATTAGACATTAAAAAGCAAGCGATTGGTCCATGTTTTAAATTTCTGTCCAGAGAGGTCATGTTTTGATCTTTGATTGGTATCACGCAATCACGTGATGCAATTTCGCAGGTCAGAGTTCACCAAGCTTGAACTTTCCAACGCAACGAACTGCGAAACTTGCCGCACAACATTGTGTTTCCGGTCTGACGCATTCACGTGCATATGAATAGAAGTCTATGGGGAGAAAAGTGCAGTGTGACCGCAGCTGAAGTGTTTAATCACTCAATAAACAATCTAATGCAGGAGGTTTTTATTTTAGGTGTATAAATAAATATTATTTTGCCTATATATGTATATACAGTATACTGTGCCCAGCATAAATGAGATACACTCCTTACTGATCTTTTTTTTTTTGTATTATTACATTCTTTTGACATTATTCTTAATGTTTGAGCAGGCACCACCATTGCAATCTTTTTGGCTCGAAACTTCCAGTCTCATTCATTAGAAAACAGCTGTGCTGCTTGTTGTGCTGCTTGATGTTGCAAACTGATTCATTCATTTTCTTTTCGGCTTAGTCCCTTTATTAATCTGGGGTCGCCACAGTGGAATGAACCGCCAACTCATCCAGCATATTTTTAACGCAGCGGATGCACTTCCAGCCGCAACCTATCACCGGGAAACATTCATACACTCTCATACACACACACTCATACACTAAGAAGTCTTTGGACTTGTGGGGGACACCGGAGCACCCAGAGGAAACCCACGTAAACACGGGGAGAACATGCAAACTCCACACAGAAATGCCAACTGACCCAGCCGAGGCTCGAACCAGTGACCTTCTTGCTGTGAGGCAACAGCACTACCTACTGCGCCACCGCGTCACCCATGTTGCAAACTGATATTTTTTATTATATTATTATACTTTTTATGTATAGTCATGAACATACTTGTTTGTAGAGCTAGTTTAATTGTTTTCTGCCGTTTATTAGGCTATTCCTAGTCATTTCTTCCATAGGCAACTGAGACAGAAGTTCTAAAACAATCCCAAAAACAAGCACACTTCCACATTGAAGAATAAGGTCAATAGGATGCTATACAACTACATATGTGTGTATATACACTGAAAAAAATGTTGCAAACGATTTAGATGGGTTGAATTTAAACAAATCAAATTTAGTAATGTTCAACTTAATTTGTTAGTTTAAATTCAGCCCAAATAAACTGTTTACAACCACTTACCTTTAAAAATTTAGTAAATTCAAGGAATCAACTTTGAATTTTTTTTTCACACACACACACATGCACGCACACACACACACACACGCACGCACGCACGCACAAGCACGCACGCACGCACGCACGCACACACACACACACACACACACACACACACACACACACACATTACATTTGCCAGTACTGGAGCTAATCAAACAAAATAACTCGAAGTGCAAAAATAAGTACACCAAAATGAATATGCTAGGAAAATATAATCAAATTGTAATGAAGAGGAAAAATAAAACAATATTAAATTTAATACTTTAGTAATTAGTTTTTTTGCAACACCTAATTAGAATTTAATGTATTATCTTTATTCCTAAATATGTTGACCACAGTGTTATTATTGGCCCGTTTCCACTGAGTGGTACGGTACGGTTCGGTACGCTTTTATGGCCGTTTCCACTGTCAAAAAGCGTACCGAACCGAACCGTACCGTACCACTTTTTCGGCACCCTTTCGAAAGGGTACCAAACACGAGAAAGTGTACCAAAAGGCGGAGCCACACGCGCAGCTGAACTCTATTGGTTTACAGAGAGGCGTCATTCGCTTACGCAACAAGCCAGAATAAAAACAAAAAACCCGCCATGTTTGAAATACACAGCCGACGAGCCGAGACATTACAGCGGAATGATTTATACATATAATAACGAGCCATGGTCGACCCGGGCTCAAACAAACCTTGTCGTCGTCTTAATAAACAGCCACAAATCCAAGAAGAAGAGCAGATTTACCCTGTGCCCCGTAGTTTTTTACGAGCCAATCTGAGGCGCGAGCGGTTTCGCTTTCTTGCTAGCGCTCGCGCGCGTCTAATGGCCCGTTTCCACTGAGTGGTACGGTACGGTTCGGTTTGGTTTGGTACGCTTTTATGGCCGTTTCCACTGTCAAAAAGCGTACCGAACCGAACCGTACCGTACCACTTTTTCGGCACCCTTTCGAAAGGGTACCAAAGACGAGAAAGGGTACCAAAAGGCGGAGCCACACGCGCAGCTGAACGCTATTGGTTTACAGAGATACGTCATTCGCTTACGCAACAAGCCAGAATGAAAACAAAAAACCCGCCATGTTTGAAAAACACAGCGAGAGATTTTAGCGGAATTATAAATACATATAATAACGAGCCATGGTCGATCTGGGCTCAAACAAACCTTGTCGTCATCTTGATGGACAGCCACAAATCCAAGAAGGAGCAGATTTACCCTGTGCCCCGTAGTTTTTTACGAGCCAGTCTGAGGCGCGAGCGGTTTCGCTTTCTTGCTAGCGCTCGCGCGCGTCTAACATTATATCTGAAATAACAAACTTCTTGAGCTGATGATAATAACCTGCGCTTGATTATTGACGTGCTTTTGAAACCCGATCCTGTCAGACACTGACAAACGCGAGAGTGAAGCGCGAAGAAACAAAAGAGAAGCCGGGAAAAAAGGAGCACATTAAATACGGGCGAAATGTCTACTTTATGTAGTTCTTCTGTAGTTGGGAACATATCGGAGACTGTAAGGGGCTGTATGTGTTTATATATGTTCATTTATTTAGTTATTTAATATAATTACAGACGTTACAGTAGGCTGTTTCGCACTGTCTTTGATCTGCAGTTATAATCAACTCATGTTCATAGAAAAGTTAGTAATAAACATTTCTACACAATTATTTATATTTATGAAGCATCTGTTTTGTGAGAAGTGCTTCTCATATGATATGTAAGTGACCCATACAGCTTTATTGTAGACATTTCCTGGAGCGAGAATGACGTCGACTGAAACTTTCTGTCATACACCACGCCCACCAAAAAGGTACCCTTGTTAGTGGAAACGCAAGCCTGATAAAGGTGACCCGTACCAAACCGTACCGTACCGTACCGTACCAGTCAGTGGAAACGAGCCATAACATTATATCTGAAATAACAAACTTCTTGAGCTGATGATAATAACCTGCGCTTGATTATTGACGTGCTTTTGAAACCCGATCCTGTCAGACACTGACAAACGCGAGAGTGAAGCGTAAAGAAACAAGAGAGGAGCCGGAAAAAAAGGAGCACATTATTTCAGCAAACATGAACAAAATGCCATGTATAACTAACTTATTATCTTCACATTTTGGACCAATATGAACTCAGAATGACGGAATTACTGTCTAACAGAGGCTACATGTGCTGCTGAAGATTACAGACACAGATAAGAGGTTTTCACTGACTGTATAGGCTATAATTTGTGTTGTTTTCAACCTAAATACTGACGAAATGTCTGCTGTGTAGTTCTTCTGTAGTTGGTAACATATCGGAGACTGTAAGGGGCTGTATGTGTTTATATATGTTCATTTATTTAGTTATTTAATATAATAACAGACGTTACAGTACGCTGTTTCGCACTATCATTTAACTGCAGTTATAATCAACTCATGTTCATTGAAAAATTAGTAATAAACATTTCTACACAAGTATTTATGTGTGTAAAGCATCTGTTTTATGAGAAGTGCTTTTCATATGATATGTAAGTGACCCGTACAGCTTTATTGTAGACATTTCCTCGAGCGAGAATGACGTCGACTAAAACTTTGTCATACACCACGCCCACCAAAAGGGTACCCTTGTTAGTGGAAACGCAAGCCTGATAAAGGTGACCCGTGTACCAAACCGAACCGTACCGTAACGTACCAGTCAGTGGAAACGAGCCATATAATGACTATAACTGTTTAATAAAACATTAGTTTTAATGCAGCAAAGAATACTGTTTATATTCACTAAGAATTTAAATTTAAAAAAATAACAAACAGGATCATTTATGCTGTGCACTAGTGATGTAACGGATCACAAATATCACAATTCCAATCACATTATGTTTTTTTTTTTTTTTTGGCATGGATCTGACCATTTTTGGGATCAGCCAAAAAGATGAAGAGACAAATGTAGCCTAATTTGCTTTACCATTTATTACAAAAACACTGCAAGTGCGACTGGGGCCCATACTATACCAAAATAAAATAAAATACAGGTGGACTTTCTTAATGTCCACAACTTTAGGTTTTCTCCAATCAAAAGGAAGAGGTGTACAAACAATCTTCTTTTATAAGACACTTAAATAGATTTTAAAAATGTATTCATACAAAACATGCAATCCCTTACAATGAGTCACAAAAACAATACGATTCGAGTTTGTATACTAGTTGTCAGTGGCCACTGATAAATCACACTCAATAGTACTCTGTAAAACACAACCCAACACTTCAATACAAACAAAACCCTCAAAACAAAAGCACACTCCCCGCCACTAAAGAAAGATAAACTAACCCTAACTCAAAATAAACAGCCACGCCACCCAACAAACAAAGCCAAAATATAACAACCCTCCCCATATAAGATAATTCTGGCTGTTAATGAAGAAATTGAGGATGAACAATAACAGCAGCCATTCACAATTTACACAAACAAAATACAAACAAACCAGATAGATCAAAACACGCACACACATTCACAAAGCGCCAACATCAAAAGGATAAGCATACCCTCACACCATACGCGCACGCATACACACACAACCACACACTCTGCCTTGACGCGACCGGGTCACACACTATCAGGTGCCCGAGAAGAAAAGCGAATCGCTTCTCCTCACAATCGAGTCGCCAGGCAGCAGCAAAACAGCAACGGGCAATCTGCATCACAGTTAACTGACTCTCAACTCAAGTGGTGAGTAATCAACCGATCAGGGGCGTAGCAACCGGGGGGAATACGTCCCCGTCACTTTTAGTGGCAGACCATATAGATGCAGGGGATTAAGAATGTAAATTTTTGGATTTCATACAGCTGTCCCCCCACTTTTAAAATGTCCACTGCCACCGATCACACATGCCGCCTGTCGCGCGCTGACGCAATTGCACTTCCTCAGGCCCCATGAATTAGAAGCAGAAATAGAGACGAAATCCAACCTTATACAGGTTTCTATGAATGCTGCAGGCTTAATGCTTAACGCACATCAAAAAGTTAGGACGCAATCAGCACACCGCCACTATTTCATGCCACTGAGTAACGAACGCGGAACGCTCTGCACTTTTAAAGGGGTCTTGAGCTTCATTGTAGATTCCATTCTCCCACATACAGTATAATGGCAAACCCTCCACTTTGGGGATCACCTATTACATCGGGGATACACTAACAACTTTTGGTTTCATAAAATAAAATGAAGAAATAATCAGCTGAATAAAAATAAATTGTAAAATGTTCAGCACTGTGAAAAATTCACTGTTACTACCTCTGTTGCTGGAAATGCTAAATGTAGAAATGTAACATTATCATTTGTACAACCTATATTTATTTTTAGTCTCATTTTCAATAAATGATTCAGGTATTCACTTATAAAACGTCATGTTTCATTGCTAGATGTGCTGCTTTTGAAGAATTATTCAGAGGCATATTTTTGATTCTTTTGGTTAAATAATGTAATTGACTACATTTAATTTTTAAACACATGACGGTGATTTTCATCTTTACCATAAACATCAGTGGTTTTATCTAAACTATAAACTGTTATCCCAGTACTTCTGTGTTATTTGACTGTTTGTAACTATATAACTAACTCAAATGACTAAAGACTCAATCTCTTTCTTGATTTTTGCATTTTCACATTTGAATGCAGCGATTTAAAGAATTTATAATGTGCAAATCAGCATCATTTATAGTTTAGGTTGTGTGGGTGTTGATATCCCGATCTTTTAATGATTAATCATGCAGATTACACTGAATGCATTGATGCAGGCTAAGCAAGTAGTGACAGAAAACACCTTTAATAAAACCCACAACATCCTGAATAACCTACCTGCGAGAGGCAATCTCTCTGTGATTGTTACAAATTTAGGATTAATCTACAAGTAAAAAAAATTATTAATTCACAGGTCACGTGTGTGCCAAACTGTGAGTTGTGTTCCCTATGAAACAGTGATCCGTTACACCCCTACTGTGCACTGTGTATATTTATATACTATATATAATTTCCAAGAACAAAAAATGTGTGTCTGCTTTTGGTTGTAATATAAAAATAATGCAATGTACTGTATTAATATGAAGACATTTTCTGTATTCATTTTTGCAGGTGTTTTACATGTATTTCAATATTGCACAGCTCTGCAGTTTAGTTTTATAGTTAAACGAAATGTCAGTAAAATGAATGAATAACCTGGCAGAAAAGGTGCATTTTTCTGTTTGTATTTTGATTTTTTTACAGTGTAAGTTAATTCATTTTTGTAGACTCTCAGGGTGAAGCACTGCATTTAATTTATAGAATATTTTTTCATTCGATAATAAGCACACGAGTCTGAAGATCCGCTGTCTTTTTTAGATGTTGCCGAAGAGATGATTTATTCATAAGGCCCACATTGTGGTACATTTGTGCTGGAAAAACCCTCACACAGCATTACTGAGTTTAACGATGAACTAATGCCCTGTTAATATTGTTTGGAACATTATAAAACATTCACAGCCACGACTTCCTCTGCCTCACCCATTACGATTATATCCACCATTAACAAGGACACTTCTGTATATTCTCCAACACAGTGTTTTCCCAAACCTGTTCCTGGAAGCACACCAACAGCACATATTTTGGATGTCTCCCTTATCTGACCCATTCGTTTCAGGTTTTAGAGTCTCTTCTAATGTTCCAATGAGCTGATTAGGTGTGTTTGTTTAGAGAGAGGTTGAAAATGTGTACTGCTGATGTGCCTTTAGAAACGGGGTTGGAAAATACTGCTCTAACATTGTGTTTGTGCGTTTAGTTTAAACTGTGATGGATTATCCACAGTGTTGTTTACAGTTCAGTGTGCATGCTCAACCATTTTAGTTGTGCTGTACTTGCTGTTTCTTTTATGGAACACAAGTAAAATACAAACCAGACTCCAACTTGTTTTTATTTGTTAGGGGATGAAAAGTAAACATTGTATGATAATACAGTTTTGCACTAGTCTTGGAGTACACATGGAAACAATAACAGGTGGACATCAAATTACCATCATTGACAAAGTGGAAGGAAAAAAGAATGTTTGTCTCTGTCTCACACTATGAAATAAAACTCTGTAAATCCCATAGACTGGTTCTTGGTTGAAAGTATAATACTGTATGTCTGTGTATAATTGCTCTCAGTGGTGGTGTCAATAGTTTTTGTAATACATATAATTTTTAAAAAGGTTAAATTAAGTTTCTCTTACCATAACAAACCGTTGTTGGTCCCATTCCATTGACTTCATAATATTTTTTCCTACATCAACTTGATCAATCATTGGTTAACACGTCTTAAAAATATGTGTCTGTGTACTGGTTTTGGATATTTATTTGTATAATAACATGGGTATGACCTATTACAATATTGAGGTGGTTTGTGAGGACATGCCTTGTGTCCTTATAATTCAATTCCATTCAATTCACCTTTATTTGTATAGCGCTTTTACAATGTAGATTGTGTCAAAGCAGCTTCACACAGAAGATCATAGTAAATTGAAACAGTGTAGTTCAGTTTTCAGAGTTTAAGTTCAGTTCAGCTTAACTAAGTTCAGTGTGGTGTAATAATCACTACTGAGAGTCCAAACACTGAAGCGCAATCCATCGATGCGCAGCTCTACAGATCCCGAACCATGCAAGCCAGTGGCGACAGTGGCGAGGAAAAACTTCACCAATTGGCGAAAGTGAAGAATTAAAAAACCTCGAGAGAAACCAGGCTCAGTTCGACATGACCATTTCGGAGCTGCAGTCAAGGCGCCGTAGGCTGGAAGCTGGGCCTTAGCGAAGACTCGTCGGTCCCTGGAGCGTCACAGGAATCAGTCTCATGCTCTCCCCTCCTCCAAGACCACCACAGCAGCTGCTCAGGATACGGCCTGGTAAAGGATATGGAAACCTTGGGATCATCTCGTCGCCGGTCTTGGATCAAATCAGTGGTGCTGCATAGTCTGAGGGCCTCGGTATGAGTATCCCCAGGTGGAAATAGAGAATAAAGAGAATAATTAGCATTGCTGCTGTTCATAGTGTATATAAACGAGATGCAGAAACCTGTGTGGAGCACATTCATGTACCATACCACTAAGTGATGCACTGAGTGTATGCTTTACTAAAAAGATAGGTTTTAATCTAGTTTTGAATTGGGAGAGTGTGTCTGAGCCTCGGACATTATCAGGAAGGCTATTCCAGAGTTTAGGAGCCATAAATGAGAAGGCTCGACTTCCTTTACTCGACTTTTAATTAAGGTTGCCATAATACCCTTAATTCATGTCACGATACTATAACAGCTGAAGTATAGTGATACCAAGTAGGATTGCGAGACTTTAATTCATAACTCAAATCTATGAGATAAATAAATATATCGAAATACTACATTTTATTTGTTATAATAGGCCTACTTGAATTGAATGAATAATTTCCTTATTACTGAAATGCTATTTGTAATATTATTAAAGTATTTGCATGTCTCTTCACCTAAAATGTATTTGTACCAATAAAAATATATTATAATAAAGATAAAAAATAAACCAAATGAAATTCATTATAAAAAGAGCATTTTTCCAACTAACTTAGGCTATATGAAGTCGTCAAAATTTGTTTCAATGTTTCCTGTTGCTATTTTTGGTTTTTCATCTAATGTTTTTTTTTCCAGTCTTATCAGGTAAGAATCCAAAGTAATCCAAAGTGTTGTAGCTATTAAATCATATTGACAAGTGCAGAAATTGACGGATTCAGATTCGAACTGAAGCATCATAAAATATGCAATAGGCTACCATAAAAGGCGCAAATTCTACACAGATTTGCAACCTTAGAAGGCTCAATAGACTATTAAAATAAAATGGTCTATTGTTGCACAAACGTGTGAGCCTTTAGTGACTTTTCCACATGCAACATTTTGTATTGCAGACAGACTGTTAATGGCGATACTACAATTTCCAAACTACAGTGGCACCGCCAGTATTTTGGAGCCATAGTATCACAATGCTACCATAGTACCAGTAAACCAGGCAACCCTACTTGTAATTTAATAGCATTATTTTTTTTCTGACAATACAGTATATTGAACCTATAACAGTCATAGGCAAGATGCATGGTGTCAGTTTGTAACAAAAATGTTACCGTCTACCTGTAGTTTCCAACAGGTTGGTTTTAAAAAGTTGTTGGAATAAAGATATTATGTTTGTTGTGTAAATTGTTTAAATAGATCAATCACAATACATAAACAAAGTATACCAGACGTCCCATCAATCAATAAACATTATTTTAAAATCAATCAAAGAATCAAACAACCCTGCACCCTCAAAACACACTTACACACACAGAATGAACAAACACTCCTTAAAGATACAAAACTCACTTGTTTTGATATTATCCATTTTTTTGTCAGGTGTGAGTGACAAACTGTTTAAAATCATACTTAAGAGGGTTTTTCCACAGGTTTCCTGTGAGGTTGGGTTTAGGGTTTTATGGTTGGGGTTAGGCAAAGGACATACTGTATAATAAGTGGGTTTTAGAGTATAAATTTACGCCAATGGCGAGTCCTCATAAACCTCCAAAATATGTAAATGTGTGTGTGTGTTCAGTTGAACAAATAAACTCATACAATTTTGGAACAACTTGAGGGTGAGTAAATTAGTACATTTTTACTTTGAGGGTGAGCTAAACCTCAGGGGTGTCAAACTCATTTCCTGGAGGGCCGTAGCCCTGCAGAGTTTAGTTCCAGCCCTGCTGTATGTGTGTATGTTTTTGACTCTTCCAAAGCATAAAAATACCATGTTTGCAGTTATTTAAGAAACATGTTAAGTGAACATTCTTGTTTATCTGAAAAACAATACTGACGTCAGATATTCTGCTTTGAAAATGTGTATTACTTGCTGGAACGACTGTCTTTGTTTTGGTTCCTTTAACCCGCCCAATGCCAGTTTAGCCAATTATACCCTGAGTTGCCTTGATGGAAAACTGCAAATTTCATATATTCAGTCAGTCACAAAGGCTTTCAATGCACGCATCCGTGACTGAAATGTGACCTCCGGTGGAGACTAGCTTGTTGGAAACCTGTAAGCATTGACTTTATTAGTACTGGATTTTCCTACATTGAAAGTCAATATTCAAAATAGAATCTTTTGTATTTAACAGAAGAAAAACTCCTAAAGGTTTGGAACCATTTTTGGGTGAACTATCATAGTCATTTCAACTATAAGAACATCATTTACCACCACTAAAATATGTAAAAAAAAAAAAAAACATTTAAATAAATTATTTTTAAAATGTATGTTTGATGACCAAACAAACAGCATCAGAAGATTAAACTAATAAATTATGTACTAAACATAACTTTTTTTTTGTATTGTATTTCAAACTCACATTTTAAGTAGATATCGATAATAGCACAATTCGTCCCTCTCTGCAGGTCAAGAGCTTGGGTGTCATTTTGGATAGCACACTCTCGTTTGAAGGTCACATCAATATTAAAGCCATAGACTTTCATTCATACGCACGTGAATGCGTCACACCGGAAACACAAGGTTGTGCGAGTTTCGCAGTTTGCAGCATTGGAAAGTTCTAGCTTGGTGAACTCTGACCTGTGAAATCACTTCACGTGATTGCATGACACCAATCGAGGATCAAAACATGACCTCTCTGGACCAACATGGACATAGACAACATTGATCGCTTTTTTATGACTAATCATCTTGTTTATCCCGCCCCTTTTCCCAGCGCCGTACTACAGAATTTCACATGCACAAACTCTAGTGTGACTGCGGCATTACGCGTACTGCATATTTTCACCTGCGTAATATTACTCGTCTCCGAAAGTCCGCCCTCAGGGTCGGTGCGTCCATAGAGGCAACCTAGGCAGCCGCCATGGGCAGCATAATAGTGAGGACGGCATCCGACAACCCCACCCCCCACCTTCCGGTCCTCACGTTCATCCACAACAGCTCCCCCTACCAACCCACCACCCCCCATCTTCACTTTCAGTATGAGGACGGCATGATCGTCCTTTGTCTAGAGCAGGGGTTTTCAAACTGTGGGTCGCACTGTTTGGAAAGGTGGGTCGCGCAAAGTCACTTAGCTGCAGGTATATTTACGTTATGGTGAATCAATACCAGTACGATAATGAGCGAACGACTCTTTAGAGACTATTCTTTTTTTCAAATGAATCATTTAAGTTAAAACACATGAGCTGAAACTGTCTGAATCAGCGTTCATTGAATGAACTCTGTCCGATTCAATTGTGTTGAACTGTCACGTGTCTATGTCCGTAACATACAGCATTCATGACCGCAGCAGCAAAGCGTTTGGTAAAATGGAAGAGTTTTTAAAACTAAAGGCATCACAGACTTCTGATACGTCTTCAGATCAAACCAAATCTAAAAAAAGAGCGCCACAGAAAATATGATCAGTCCTGCCTCGATCTTGGTTTTATTTCTAGCGGAGGTTCAGAGGATGAGGAAGTCCCGCAGTGTCTTTTATGCTTAGAAAAGCTTGCAAGTGCTAGCATGAAACCCTCAAAACAAGGTCGATCGTATTTTCTTCTAAAAAAAAGAAGAGTACCTTCGTCAACAAAAAAATTATCACAGGCACAGCCAGCATCCCACAAAAAGCAACTCGAGCCTCATTTTTAGCTGCATTTCGAATCGCAAAATCCAAAAAGCCACACATAATAGGAGAGGCACTTCTGCTGCTGGCGTGCATAGACATTGTTGAGGAAATGCTGGGTAAAAATGCTGCAGTAAAGATAGCTAAAGTTCCACTTTCAGCTGCATTTGCTTTACAACTTGACGAAAGCACAGATGTTGCAAAAAGTGCACAGTTGCTGGCTTATGTCAGGTACATTTACTCATTTGACATCATTGGGGATTTTTTATTTTGAGAAGAACTGAAAGAACAAATGACAGGAGGGGATATTTTTGACTGCTTGAATGGATACATAATGGCCGAGGGCTTCCATTGGTAAAAGTGTGTGGGCCCCCTTAGCTACTTTCACCCATTGTTTTTTACATTGAGATGCCCTTGCTAAGAAACTGCACCCCAAGTAAAATGATGTTTTGCAGACTGCCGTAAAAATAGTAAATGCTATTAAGGCCGGCACCCTCTCTTCCCTACTTTTTGCATTGCTATGCAGGGAAATGGGATCAGAACATCAGCACCTGCTTCTTAATTCCGAGGTCAGGTGGCTATTGCGGGGCAATGTGTTAACTCGTCTGCTTGAGCTGCGAGAAGAGGTCTTGCAGTTTTTATCAAATGTTGATTCTCCCTTTGCTGTACACCTGTCAGATGATGAATGGTGCACAAAGCTTGCCTATCTGTCGGACATTCATTCATTCATTTATTTATTCATATAAACAAACTAAATAAGAGCATGCAAGGTCTATCATCATTCAATTCAATTCACCTTTATTTATAATGTAGATTATAAATGTCACCTTATACAATGTAGATTGTGTCAAAGCAGCTTCACATAAAAGGTTATAGTAAATTGGAACAGTGTAGTTCAGTTTTTAGTGTTTAAATTCAGTTCAGTGTAGTTCAGTTCAGTGTGGTTTAAAAATCACTACTGACAGTCCAAACACTGCAGATCAAATCCAACGATGCGCAGCTCTACAGATCCCGAACCATGCAAGCCTGTGGCGTCAGCGGAGAGGGAAAAAAAACTTCACTAATTGGCAAAAGTGAAGAAAAAAACCTTGAGAGAAACCAGACTCAGTTGGGCACGACCATTTTAATTTCTCCGCTGGCCAAACGTCTTGTGCAGAGCTGCAGTCTCAGTGGCAGAGGCTGGAAGCTGGCCTCAGCGAAGACTCGTCTGTCCCTGGAGCGTCACAGGAATCAGTCTCATGTTCCACTCCTCCATGACCACCACAGTAGCTGCTCAGGATACGGCCTGGTCCAGGATATGGAAAACTTGGAATCATCTCGTCGTTGGTCTTGGATCGAATCAGTGACTCTGCATAGTCTGAGGGCCTCGGGAAGAATATCCTCAGGTGGAAATGGAGAATAAAGAGAATAATTAGCGTAGCTGCTGTTCATAGTGTATATCAACAAGGTGCAGAAACCTGTGTGGAAGCCTGCTAAGTGGTGCACTGAGTGTATGCTTTACTAAACAGATAGGTCTTTAATCTAGTTTTGAATTAGGAGAGTGTGTCTGAGCCTTGGACGTTATCAGGAAGGCTATTCCAGAGTTCAGAAGCTATAAATAAGAAGGCTCGACCTCCTTTACTCGACTTTGCTATTCTAGGTACTACCAGAAGCCCTGAGTTTTGAGATCTTAAAGAGCGAGTTGGACTGTAGCGAGACAGAAGGTTGGTTAGATAAACAGGAGCTAGATTATTTAAAGCTTTATTTGTAAGAAGCAATATTTTAAATTCAATACGAAACTTAACAGGCAGCCAGTGTAAGGAGGATAAAATTGGGGTGATGTGATAAAATTTTCTAGACCTGGTAAGAACTCTGGCAGCTGCATTTTGTACTAATTGAAGTTTATTTAAAGAGGATGCTGGGCAGCCTGCAAACAGTGCATTACAGTAGTCCAGCCTAGAAGTCATAAAAGCATGGACTAGCTTTTCTGCATCTGAGATGGATAGCATACTTCGTAACTTAGTAATATTTCTCAGATGAAAGAAAGCAGTTTTTGTGACATGGGATATATGATTTTTAAAAGTTAAATTGCTGTCTAATATGACACCCAGATCTTTTATAGTAGAGCTAACGCTAACTTTGTATCCCTGTAATTGTAGGTCGAGTTGTGAGATCTGCTGTGTATAGGATTTAGGCCCAATAAGTAATAATTCTGTTTTGTCTGAGTTTAAGAGAAGATAATTGTTGGTCATCCAGTCTTTAACATCTTTAATACACTCAGTTAGCTTGGACAGTTTAGACATCTCGTCAAGTTTAGTTGAAACATATAATTGAGTATCATCTGCATAGCAGTGAAAGCTGATCCCATGTCTTCTAATAATGTCTCCCAGGGGTAGCATGTATATTGTAAACAGCAAAGGGCCTAAAACGGATCCTTGAGGCCAGAGCCGGCCCAAGGCATAAGCGAACTAAGCGGCTGCTTAGGGCCCCGTGGCCACCTGGGGGCCCCCAAGAGTGCACGAAATGAATGAGCATTTTATGTTTGTTTGTTGGGTTATGGATAAGGGGTGGGACAAAACAATTTATCATGTTATTTCCGGCAGCGATAAATACTCTGGCGCCAAGTATCGATACTTATCTAAATTTACAAAAGATATGAATTAGTCTTGCACACTGACTGCAACAGATTACCGCTTTAGATACAGTACACTCAGCCACCACCAGGCGCTTCCCATAACAGCAGATCATCAGAGACACACCGGCGTCATGTAAACCGCTGACAGGTGAGCCATTGCAATGGTGGAAATCTCAGGCATACGGACATTCTTCTGTCCAAGCTGGACCAAGGTATTTGTGTTTCAGACATCCAGCTCCCCCGAATTTTCCGCTAGTTTCTTCCTCACAGACGCGCTTTCACTTCGCTATATCGCTTGCGCGTGCCCGCGGGCAGTGCTGTGACTTAAATGTGCTTAAACTTTTTAATTGAGACAAAATATGTATTAGATAACGATATCAATAGGGGGTGAACATATAATTTAAAAGGCCTTGCGTTTATTTAACCCTTACAGATTTTGGCAAAGTCTTGTAGGTGGTATTTTGGCTAAAAAATATTAGTGTAATTAAAAAATCTTTTTAAATAGATGAGTAAATAACTGATGTTCTCCACTGCTGAAAACTTCATACGCGATCAGAGGAGTCTGTTCTCACCACTCAGAGCATTCTGATCAGTTAAAGAAAAATATTAATGCATAAAAAATATTACAAATATGTATTGCATGATTGTTTATTCAAAATAAACCAGAGCTAAGAATAAAAACTTTGCATGTTTTCATAAAATAAGTTGATCAAGTTGTAATAAGTGTTTTAAGTTTACAGAAAACTAGAAAGCAATAATTGACTATTTTGACAGTGTTTTCTTAAATGCATATTCCACAAAATTGAGATTCTGCTGCTATGATAGAGATGACTGTGATTTTCAATCACAAACTGCTCTTTGCAGTTGATTTATCGCAGAATCACTGATATCGTGATTGAAGCAACAGTGTACGGCACAGCAGCAAAATGCTTCATAAACTTGGTGATAAAAAATAAGCTTCTGATTTATACATTTGTTTCAAATTTCTTATTACACAGCCATTAACTATGGATGGTAAATACACTGCAAAAATGATTTTCTTTCTTCTTTTTTGTCTAGTCCAAATATCTAAAAAAAATTTAACCAATAAACATTTTCTAGACAGATTATTAGTCACAATTATGTGCGTTTTTTTTTTTTTTCATAAAAAAAGCTCAATAATCTGCCAATTAGGGTAAATAAAAGAATATTGTTTTTGGTTTTAAATAAGATTATTTTACTTATCTCATTGGCAGATTAATTTGTTCACTTTACAGAAAAACATTCACTTAATTTATAATTATTTCTGAAAACTTACTTTTTTTTCTAGATATTTAGTGGTATGCTATATGCGAATACGTCTACAAAATGCTTCCTGATTTAATTTGCATTTGATGTAAATAGTTTTAAGCTATTTGAACTACAAAATGCATTTATGTTAACATTTATCCATTTTTAAAAAATTATCTTTATTGTCACTATTTTTGACTGTTTGGCAGCGTTTTGTGACTGAATAATAATAATAATAATAATAATAATAATAATAAGTATGCTATTGGCTACTTCCAACTGTTTTTGTTTCTGTCAACATTAATTACAGCTTAGATTAATGTTTTGTGTCTAATTGTTTAGTTTTGTGGCAAGTAGTCATATAAAAAGTGGGATCAATAGGCAGTTGATCAATAGGCAGTTGTTTCTGCAGTATAATATTTGCAATTGTCTTTAAACATATTTTATGATTTAAGTAACACAACTAAAGCAAATAAAATCGATAATGCATGTTTTAAATTTACAGTGTGCAAATAATCAAGGATCAATGATAATTTGTCACATTGTTTGCACCAAGGGGGCCCCAACTAAAATCCTGCTTAGGGCCCCCTGAAGGCTTGGGCCGGCCCTGCTTGAGGCACCCCGTATTTTACTGAGCTGACTTGTGAAGGTTGTACATTGATATTCACAAACTGGTACCGGTCAGCTAAGTATGACTTAAACCATTGTAGAGCCTGTCCCTGGACACCTGTAGACTTTAAGCGATTTATGAGGATACCGTGGTCAATGGTGTCAAATGCCGCACTAAGATCGAGTAAAACTAATAGCGAGATGCACCCTTGGTCAGCAGCTAAGAGTAAATCGTTGGTTATTTTCACTAATGCAGTTTCTGTACTGTGATGAGCTCTGAAACCTGACTGAAACACTTCAAAACCATTGTTTGTCTGCAGAAAGGAGCATATTTGAGCAGAAACAACTTTTTCTAGCATTTTAGACATAAACGGAAGATTTGAAATAGGCCTATAATTAGCTAAGTTGCTGGGGTCCAGTTGTGGTTTCTTAATAATAGGCTTAATAACAGCTAACTTGTAAGGATTTGGAACATGGCCTAACGATAAAGAAGAGTTGATAACGTTAAGAAGAGGTTCTCCTATAACAGGTAGCAATTCTTTCAGTAATTTTGTTGGAATTGGATCCAACATACACGTAGCTGGTTTAGAACTATTTATAATTTTATCTAGCTCTTCCTGTACTATGATTTTGAAGCACTGTAGGTTATTTTGATTCGGTGGGATGTTTACTGGATCTGAAGTATAAGGCAGTGCAGAAAGTTTAATATTATGGAACAAAATCAATGCCAAAAGTATTGAATTAAAAAGCTTGTTGAATAGCATAAACTGAAAAAAATAATACACCGTATAAGTTCTTGCATTTTAATGACTTGAATTGCAGGGTTTGTATTTTTAGGTCCTGAAATTTAACATAGCTGTTTATTTAAGCTGTGAATAGTTCAACTAAAAATATTTCAAACATGTTTTCGTACTTATAAATTCAATAATTCATTTTCAATTTCCAGGATTTACTTACAAAATATTCAATACCCTTTAAAAATACGATGTATAATATTCAAAAGGTAATTTTCAGTTAATTTTATTTCAGTTCAAATATTCGCTTCCATAAATTCAGTGGCTCAAATTCGACTGTTAAAATTCAACATTACATCCGGGAACTGCAGGAAAAGCAATAGATTGCAGATTGAAGATCGCCAGCTGCTTTTCCACCAGCAGGTGGAGATGGAATAATTTAAGATTTTTTACCCAGTAAATAGACGAGAAAAAAGCTAATAAAGAAATGGCAGATGGCAGAATCCCAAAAATTAGAAAAATGAAAGGCAGGCAGAGTGTTAAAAAGAAATACTAATTTAGAACCACGGATGACTTATTCAAGCGCAGTAGCCTAAATAAATGTTATAAAATAATAAGAATAATAACAATAATAATAATAAAATAATAACAACAACAATAATAATTTAAATAATGAAACTATAACCTACCCCAATCCTGAAAAAAAGCTGCGTTTAAACAGCACAAACACTTCTAATAACCCCTTAATGCTTATGCCATATATTAGACGGTTCTTCCACAGCAAAAAAATAAATAAAAAATAAATAAAAAAATAGTCGAAAAACTGTGCCCATTAATTAGATGTGCAAGACAAGCTGATAAGTTTTTGGGGTTGCTATGGACAACTACAAATGTGAACATTATTAGGCTATAATGGAAATGACTTATTCTATCTATTTGCTAAAAAATAAAGTGAAATAGGCATTTAGTAGTAGGCTAAATAGCAGCATGTTGAAATGATGTGTCAAAATGCGTTTTCTATTAGGCTACTATTAAAAAAAATGTACAGTACAGTGCGTTTAATTTAGACTATTTATTTTTGTCCCTGTGCGCCGATCGGAGACGGAGTTCACTGCTGATATTCGTGTTGGATATTCTGAGAGTTTTATAGGGTGCTTCTCATTTCTTATTTGTGCATCCTCGTTTCCTTTCCTTGCTTTCTTTCCTCGTGTCTTAGCTCCACCCCTCCGGGATGCGAGGGAAGGACGCAAGGAAAAGACTCGAGGACCAAAGACACGTCCTCGTATCGTTTAGCATCACTTCAAAGCGTCGTCAATTAATGCTGGATTTGGCTTGCACGTTTGGAGTAACTACATGTCTACATTAAAGTCATTCTCTATTTTCTAATAATCAAAAAAGAAACATTCATCTAATAATAAAAATGAATAAGCCATTCAAATAAAGAGCCCAATCAGCAGATGGCGGGCGGGTGCGGTTTTAAAAATTGGTCAGAAATATTGGTGCGGATAGATGGCGGACGGATGATGAGTTTTGTGATGCGGTTGCGGATGAAATAAAAGCCCATCCGCGCATCTCTTATGTGCATGTAACGCCACTGGTCCGAGCAGGGCGCGAGCTGGCGATACTGGTATGGGAGACAAATGCTGTGAGGAGATTAAAGATAGTAAAGTCTAGATCAGATATGTTGCCAGCCGGAAGTGCGATATGCACATTATTAAAGCAGCATTTTTTAATGAAACTGTGTAACAATAATTAATATTTTTACAGTACTGTGATGGTTGGGTTTAGGGTTGGGGTGGGAGTAGTTAAAAAATACAATTTATTGGGAAATTTAACAGATAACATAAATAATACTCTGTACAACAACTGTTTTTACGGTACTGTGATGGTTGGGTTTAGGGTTGGGGTGGAAGTAGACGTTAATAAAATACAATAAATGGGAAATTTTATAAATAATAGAAATAATTTTCATTAACTTCCGGCTGCAAACGTATCCGATCTAGCAACAACCGGCTAAATATTGCAGAACAACATCTGTCGCTGAATCCGAGGAGTGAGGTTTACGCGATCACCAACTGGCTTCTGTTACATAAGGGCAAATATAAATGACCAAAAGATCATTTACTTATTTTACTCATACTCATTTTATTACTTATAATGTCCAAGACACTGATATTAATATTAAATGCTACTTTTGTGCCTTTATTATCTTTTTTTCTCGTCTATTTACTGGGTAAAAAATCTTAAATTATTCCATCTCCACCTGCTGGTGGAAAAGCAGCTGGCGATCTTCAATCTGCAATCTATTGCTTTTCCTGCAGTTCCCGGATGTAATGTTGAATTTTGACAGTCGAATTTGAGCCACTGAATTTATGGAAGCGAATATTTGTAAAATAAAATGAACTGAAAATTACCTTTTGAATATAATACATCGTATTTTTAAAGGGTATTGAATATTTTGTAAGTGAATCCTGGATATTGAAAATGAATTATTGAATTTATAAGTACGAAAACATGTTTGAAATATTTTTAGTTGAACTATTCACAGCTTAAATAAACAGCTATGTTAAATTTCAGGACCTAAAAATACAAACCCTGCAATTCAAGTCATTAAAATGCAAGAACTTGTTAATTCGGTGTATTATTTTTTTCAGTTTGTGCTATTCAACAAGCTTTTTAATTCAATACTTTTGGCATTGATTTTGTTCCATATAATATCTCCTATTTTCTGTCTAAAGCCTTCTATTTTATCACTGAAAAAATTCATGAAGTCATCACTACTAATTTGCGGTGAAGCGTTTTGTTCCAAAGATGACCGATTATATGTTAATTTAGCAATGGTGTTAAATAAGAATCTAGGATTGTTATGATTATTTTTTATCAGTTTGCGTAGGTGCTCAGCACTGGCAGATTTTAAAGCCCTCCAATAGCTGGACATACTGTCTTTGTACGCAATTCTAAAATCTTGAAAATTAGTTTTTTTCCATTTACGTTCCAGGGCACGGGTTGCTGTTTTGAGAGTGCGGGTATGACTATTATACCATGGTGTAGTTTTATTCTCTCTAGCCTTTTTTAGTTTGATGGGTGCGACAGTATTTAGAGTGCTAGTAAAGATGGCATCCATACTGCTGGTTACTACATCAAGGTCATTTGCGCTTGCGGGTGCATTTTGAAATAGAGAAAGATCAGGTAGGTTATTTATAAATTCATCTTTGGTGGATGGAACAATAGTTCTACTAGGGCGATATATCGGAGTGGATATGCTAATTTCAGGTAAAAACAACTTATATAGTAAGAGGTAGTGGTCTGTAATATCATCACTTTGTGGTATAATGTCTACATCAATAACCTCAATTCCATAAGACAAAATTAGATCTAGTGTATGCTTTAAGCGATGGGTTGGACCAATAACGTTTTGCTTTATCCCTAGTGAATGTAGTAAGTCCATAAACACGAGACCTAATGTCTCTTGTAGCTTTAGCCTGCTAGCACTGCTGGCCAGCTAAAGCTACCAACCTCTTTCACTCACTTATTTTCTCACTTTCTGGCTTTGCTCTTCACCTTGTACAATGTCGCTTGCGTGTCTGTCCTTGAGTGCAGGAGAGGCATCGTTGGAGGCGCTGGAGCTGGAGCTGGAAGAGGTGGAGTCCCAGATTCGCTCGCTGGAGACGAAGCGAGAGGGCATCAGGGCTCTGCTCTTAACCCGTACTCGCTCGTCTGAGGTAAGTGTTTGATACAACGACAATCTCCCTGTTTCCTCAACCCCGTGTGCTTCTCTGTCCAGGCCCAGCGCACCGAGGACACGGTTCACCCAGGCGTCGTTCACGCCGACTCCCGGCTACCACAGCCACTGGGTGCAGCCGCGTAAGGTGCTTACCAGGTCCCGGGGCAGAACGTCTCCTCCTCCGGTGTTCGAGATCCCCAAGGAGAACCGCTTCGTCCCTCTCCGCGAGACGGGTCGCGATGTTGCCATCATTGGCGACTCAATCGTGCGCCACGTCCGCTCCACTTCCTCCAAAGGTAACAAAGTACGCACTTTCTGCTTCCCTGGTGCCCGAGTTAAGAATATTTCTGCACAGATACCTACTATCCTGAGCGCTGCCGAGAGCCTCGGTGCCGTCGTCCTCCACGTGGGGACGAACGACACCGGGCTCCGGCAGACGGAGATCCTGAAGAAGGACTTCAGGAGCCTGATCGAGACGGTTCGACGCACCTCGCCCGCCACGCAGATCATCGTTTCTGGACAGCTTCCTACCTACCGCCGAGGAAATGAAAGGTTCAGTAGACTTTTTGCTCTGAATGAATGGCTATTAACATGGTGTGAAGAACAGAAATTGCTCTTTGCCAATAACTGGAATCTTTTCTGGGAGCGTCCTAGGCTTTTCCGCGCTGACGGGCTGCACCCTAGTCGAGCTGGAGCTGAACTCCTGTCGGACAACATCACCAGAATACTTTGCTCTATCTGACTAGTAAGTCAAAATTCACAAAATTCACAATTTAGCCACACAGACTCCTATTCGTCCCACATAAATATCAGTAATGCATACCTAGCTAACCCCATAGAGACTGTGTCTGTTCCTCGTATTATTAGATCAAGAAACAAACGTACTGTGTGCTCCAGAAATAATCTATTAAGAATTAAACCAGAAAAAACACTAAAAAGTGAAAATACAAATTTCATGAAGCTTGGTCTCCTAAACATCAGGTCACTAGCACCTAAAGCACTTATCATAAATTAAATAATAACAGATAACAATCTTAATGCACTCTGTCTCACTGAAACCTGGCTGAAACAAAATGACTATATTAGTTTAAATGAGGCAACTCCTCCAGGATTCTTATATAAGCATGAGGCTCATCAAACTGGTCGTGGTGGTGGAGTCGCGTCAATCTTTAGTGATATTCTTAATGTTAATCAGAGAAACGGACTTATGTTTAGCTCCATTGAAGTACTAGCGCTTAATGTTGTCCTTCCAAACACTATGCAAAAACCTGTTATCTCTCGCTCTAATCACCATATATAGACCCCCAGGACCCTATGTCAATTTTCTAAAAGAGTTTTCTGATTTTATCTCTGACTTACTAGTTAAAACTGATAAAATACTAATTGTAGGAGACTTTAACATCCACATAGATGACGCTAACGACACATTAGGGCTCGTGTTTATGGACTTGCTGGTCTCACTAGGAATAAAGCAAAATGTTATTGGTCCAACCCATCGCCTAAAGCATACACTAGATCTAATTCTGTCTTATGGAATTGAGGTCATTGATGTAGACATTATACCACAAAGTGATGATATTACAGACCACTACCTCTTACTATATAAGCTGTGTTTACCTGAAATTAGCAGATCCGCTCCGATATATCGCCCTAGTAGAACTATTGTTCCATCCACTAAAGATGAATTTATAAATAACTTACCTGATCTTTCTCTACTTCAAATAGCACCCGCAAACGCAAATGACCTTGATGTAGTAACCAGCAGTATGGATGCCTTTTTTACTAGCACTTTAAATACTGTGGCACCCATAAAACTAAAAAAGGCTAGAGAGAATAAAACTACACCGTGGTATAATAGTCATACCCGCGCTCTCAAAACAGCAACCCGTGCCCTGGAACGTAAATGGAAAAAAACTAATTTAGAAGTCTTTAGAATTGCATACAAAGACAGTATGTCCAGCTATAGGAGGGCTTTAAAATCTGCCAGGGCTGAGCACCTCCGCAAACTGATAGAAAATAATCATAACAATCCTAGATTCTTATTTAACACCATTGCTAAATTAACAAATAATCTGTCATCTTTGGAACAAAACGTTCCACCGCAAATTAGTAGTGATGACTTCATGAATTTTTTCAGTGATAAAATAGAAGGCTTTAGACAGAAAATAGGAGATATTAAACTTTTTGCACCGCCTTATACTTCAGATCCAGTAAACACGCCTCTGAATCTAAATAACCTACAGTGCTTTAAAATCATAGAACAGGAAGAGCTAGACAAAATTATAAATAGCTCTAAATCAGCTACGTGTATATTGGACCCAATTCCAACAAAGTTACTGAAAGAATTGCTACCTGTTATAGGAGAACCTCTTCTTAACATTATCAACTCTTCTTTATCTTTAGGCCATGTTCCAAATCCTTACAAGTTAGCTGTTATTAAACCTATTATTAAGAAACCACAACTGGAACCCAGCAACTTAGCTAATTATAGGCCTATTTCAAACCTTCCATTTATATCTAAAATACTAGAAAAAGTTGTTTCTGCTCAATTATGCTCCTTTCTGCAGACCAACAATGTTTTTGAAGTGTTTCAGTCAGGTTTCAGAGCTCATCACAGTACAGAAACTGCATTAGTGAAAATAACCAACGATTTACTCTTAGCTGCTGACCAAGGGTGCATCTCGCTATTAGTTCTACTCGATCTTAGTGCGGCATTTGACACCATTGACCATGGTATCCTTATTAATCGCTTAAAGTCTACAGGTGTCCAGGGACATGCCCTACAATGGTTTAAGTCATACTTATCTGACCGTTACCAGTTTGTGAATATTAATGGACAGCCTTCACAAATCAGCCCAGTAAAATACGGGGTGCCTCAAGGATCAGTTTTAGGCCCTTTGCTGTTTACAATATACATGCTACCCCTGGGAGACATTATTAGAAGACATGGGATCAGCTTTCACTGCTATGCAGATGATACTCAATTATATATTTCAACTAAACCTGATGAGACGTCTAATCTGTCCAAGCTAACTGAGTGTATTAAAGATGTTAAAGACTGGATGACCAACAATTATCTTCTCTTAAACTCAGACAAAACAGAATTATTACTTATTGGGCCTAAATCCTGTACACAGCAGATTTCACAACTCGACCTACAATTACAGGGATACAAAGTTAGCGTTAGCTCTACTATAAAAGATCTGGGTGTCATATTAGACAGCAATTTAACTTTTAAAAATCATATATCCCATGTCACAAAAACTGCTTTCTTTCATCTGAGAAATATCGCTAAGTTACGAAGTATTCTATCCATCTCAGATGCAGAAAAGCTAGTCCATGCTTTTATGACTTCTAGGCTGGACTACTGGAATGCACTATTAACAACTTCAATTAGTACAAAATACAGCTGCCAGAGTTCTTACCAGGTCTAGAAAATTTGATCACATCACCCCAATTTTATCCTCCTTACATTGGCTGCCTGTTAAGTTTCGTATTGAATTTAAAATATTGCTTCTTACATATAAAGCTTTAAAATATTCTATCTCCTGTTTATCTAACCAATCTTCTGTCTCGCTACAATCCAACTCGCTCTTTAAGGTCTCAAAACTCAGGGCTTCTGGTAGTACCTAGAATAGCAAAGTTGAGTAAAGGAGGTCGAGCCTTCTCATTTATAGCTCCTAAACTCTGGAATAGCCTTCCTGATAACGTCCGAGGCTCAGACACACTCTCCCAATTCAAAACTAGATTAAAGACCTATCTGTTCAGTAAAGCATACACTTAGTGCACCACTTAGGGGGCTTCCACACAGGTTATGCATCTTGTTGATATACACTGTGAACATCAGCTACGCTAATTATTTTCTTTATTCTCCATTTCCACCTGGGGATACTCTTCCCGAGGCCCTCAGACTATGCAGAGTCACTGATTCTATCCAAGACCAACGACGAGATGATCCCAAGGTTTTTTATATCCTGGACCTGGCCGAATCCTGAGCAGCTACTGTGATGGTCATGGAAGAGTGGAGAACATGTAGGACTCAAATAGTCCATTGCATGCTCAAAAATTGACGGAGATCTGAGTTGAAAATTAAGAAGTTTTATTTTGAATGCAAGAAGTTAGAGAGTACAAGTTCTGCGCAGGAGAGATGTAACCTCAGTTCAGCTCTGATTTTTTTAGGCTCTCCTTCATGCTTTTATGTCTTTCGCACATTATCTAATCCCAAGCCTTGACAGTTTGACCATTCAGCAACCAGACATTCCTCTTTCTGGTAACTGTGTATCTTCTCTTGACAGTTGACCTTGTAGATGTTTCAGAGCACGAACACACAGCTCATACATTCTGTCATCCTCAAAACTATCTGCACTTTTATACACCCATACCCAATAACAGAATGTACTGTTCTCAGCAACCTTCAGCAATAATATACTGTAGTAGTTAATTCCTCAAAAAAGAAACCCTTTATGTCTGTATTTATTAGCAAATGTTAACAAAGCCTAACAATAAAAAATGCTATCCTTCAAACATGAGACTGATTCCTGTGACGCTCCAGAGACAGACGAGTCTTCGCTGAGGCCAGCTTCCAGCCTCCGCCACTGAGACTGCAGCTCTGCACAAGTCGTTTGGCCAGCGGAGAAATTAAAATGGTCGTGCCCAACTGAGCCTGGGTTCTCTCAAGGTTTTTTTTCTTCACTTCTGCCTTTAGTGAAGTTTTTTTTCCCTCTCCGCTGTCGCCACTGGCTTGCATGGTTCGGGATCTGTAGAGCTGCGCATCGTTGGATTTGCTCTTCAGTATTTGGACTCTCAGTAGTGATTATTAAACCACACTGAACTGAGCTAAACTGAACTGAACTTAAACACTACAAACTGAACTACACTGTTCCTATTTACTGTTACCTTTTATGTGAAGCTGCTTTGACACAATCTACATTGTATAAGCGCTATACAAATAAAGGTGAATTGAATTGAATTGAATAATGTGTCATTAGCGTCATCTATGTGGATGTTAAAGTCTCCTACAATTAGTATTTTATCAGTTTTAACTAGTAAGTCAGAGATAAAATCAGAAAACTCTTTTAGAAAATTGACATAGTGTCCTGGGGGTCTATATATGGTGATTAGAGCGAGAGATAACATAGGTTTTTGCATAGTGTCTGGAAGCATAACATTAAGCGCTAATACTTTAAAGGAGCTAAACATAAGTCTGTTTCTCTGATTAACATTAAGAATATCACTAAAGATTGATGCAACTCCACCACCACGACCAGTTTGACGAGCCTCATGTTTATATAGGAATCCTGGAGGAGTTGCTTCATTTAAATTAATATAGTCTGTTCACAGGTTTCAGTGAGACAGAGTGCATTAAGATTGTTATCAGTTATAATTCCATTTATGCTAAGTGCTTTAGGTACTAGTTACCTGATGTTTAGGAGACTTATGAAGCTTTATGAAATTTGTATTTTCACTTTTTAGTGGTTTTTCTGGTTTAATTCTTAATAGATTATTTCTGGAGCACACAGTACGTTTGTTTCTTAATCTAATAATACGAGGAACAGACACAGTTTCTATGGGGTTAGCCAGATATGCATTACTGATATTTATGTGGGACGAATAGGAGTCTGTATTGCTAAACTGTGAATTTTTTTAATTTTTACCTACTAGTCAGATAGAGCGAAGTATTCTGGAGATGTTGTCCGACAGGAGTTCAGCTCCAGCTCGACTGGGTTGCAGCGCTCAGGATAGTAGGTATCTGAGGAGAAATATTCTTAACTCGGGCACCAGGGAAGCAGAAAGTGCGTACTTTGTTACCTTTGGAGGAAGCGGAGCGGACGTGGCACACGATTGAGTCGCCAATGATGGCCACATCGCGACCCGTCTCGCGGAGAGGGGCGAAACGGTTCTCCGTGGGGATCTCAAACATCGGAGGAGGAGACGTTCTGCCCCAGGACCCGGCAAGCACCTTACGCGGCTGCAACAAAGGGGCCATGGTAGCCGGGTGTCGGCGTGAACGACGCCTGGGCGAACCGCGTCCTCTGTGCGCTGGGCTTGGACAGAGAAACACGCGGGGTTGAGGAAGATGGAGAATAACAGGTTCGAGCAAATAAAAAGGAGCAAATAACAAGGAGCAAATAACAGGTTCGAGCAAAGCCCGGAGCCACGCTCGCTTCGTCTCGAGGGAGCGAATCTGGGACTCCACTGCTTCCAGCTCCAGCGCCTCCATCGATTCTTCTCCTGCACTCAAGGACAGACACACAAGCGACATTGTACAAGGTGAAGAGCAAAGCCAGTAAGTGAGAAAATAAGTTAATGAAAGAGGTCGGTAACTTTAGCTGACCAGCGGTGCTAGCAGGCTAAAGCTACAAACAACAGGCGGATGCTAGAGAGACAGAACGTTTGAAAGTAGATTTGTTTGTATCAGTGTGTTAAGGGATTGTTCACCCTTAGTAGGAGAGATAAATATTTAGTGAATGAGAAGGTATTTTATGATAAAAATGTAAATTGCGAGTCTAAACTCCAACTACACGCAGCGAGGCTACCGTCCGGTGACAGTGACGTCACTCGAGTCATCCATCATCCATTCTGACATACATAGACAAGATCGCAGCTTTCACCAGCAAGCTGAAACTGAATTGTGGAGATCCCGAGTGGAAAAAGGAGTGTGGGATATGTTACCATCACTGTGCGTCAATGACGGTGAACGCATCTGGGAGACTGTACATACTCACCTCAGCGCGCTGATTCAGAAATTTCAGGTAAGACATTTTTGTTCTATAATTAGCTATCATTATGTATATTAGGGGTGGGCGATATGACCTAAAATTAATATCACGGTATTTTTCATCTTTTGAACGGTGACGGTATAATATCATGGTATTACTTTCAATAGCAAAATAATATACATCTCAAGGAAGAACGGACAAAAGAAAGTCTCACTTCTATCACTCTTTAAAAGTTTTGGTTTGGGTCATTGTAAATGCTCAGTCTCGTTATGAGCTGATCTTCATTTCTCTGTGTTAGTGGAAAAAAAAGGCGAGTCAGCCGCACCAATTTATGAGCAGACAGAGCAGGATTCTCGCGATGACCACCAGCGTAATTCCGCTCTTTGTTATGAGCCGTAGTTTCAGTGTAAACTTAGTAAAGGTGAGTTTCTTTGGCGATGATGTGTACAGTGTTAGATTTTATATTTCGCGGACATTTGCGCTGAACACGCGGTGAATGCAACGCATCGAGATTCGGGCACCTTCTCCGAAAACACTCGATTGATCGCAGCTGGCGGATCAACATTTACCTCATGTCATGATCGCTGTCATCTGCGCCATTATTATTATTATTATAACTTTAGGTGAGGTTTGCAAACCTGTGCACTTTTCACTCTTCAGCCGTTTGCATTTCCTGCAGTAACAAAAGCTCCCTGTTATCTGACAGCGGGAAGCGTTGAGTGACTGACAGCTAATATGAACCAATACAGCAGCAGGGTAGAGCGATTCAGCAAGTTTTTAGAGAAAATCAAATCAGATTGCACTACAACCATTTTATTCAGACACACAAATGCTCCCAAATATATTATGAGGGTGCATAGATTAAATTTCCGGCGCTCATGCGACCAAAATGGTTGCAATTTCGAGCCCTGTAGTATAAGGACATGTATTCAGACCACAACTGAACGTTTGAAGAAAATTGAATGCCTTATTATTTAGAATTAGCCATTATTGATGTAAATGCAGCTGTTCAAGGCGCATAATTGATTTATTACGGTATTGACGGTATTAGAAAATCCATGTCGGGGCGCAATGTCACACCGGTGATGACTATGACACCGGTGTACCGCCCACCCCTAATGTATATGTTAAACATTTAAAGTTTTGTCACTATTAGTTTACTTCACTGTAATACTAAGTTTATCTCTTTCTATCAAATCAATTATTTGTAGGTATGGCAGAATGGCACTGGATACGGGATCCCTTTAGTAGTGAGGCGAGAGAGTGCTGTGTCATGACAGGAGGAGCATAGGAGGAACTGATGGCTTTAGACAGACGCCTTCAACTTCTTTTCAGAGAGTCAAAAAAACTTGGACTATTCTGGGTGTTTGTTGCCAAGGAATACCCCAACCTAGGAGCTGCTGCTCTCAAAGTTTTAGTGCCCTTTTCTACCACTTACACATGCGAGAGTGGATTTTCTGCTCTGATGTCAATAAAAACAAAATACAGATCTCGCCGACAGCCATTACAAGACATGCGTCTCAGTCTGTCCCGAATAACTCCTGGATTAGATATGTTGTGTTCTAAGAAGCAGGCACACCCTTCTCACTAATAAATTTCCTTTGCTTTTGTTTAAGCTTTTCAGTTCTTACAATGTATATGTCTTTGTAAAAAAGTATAACTCAGTACTGTTATTCCTTTTATAATCTTAGCATCTTAACACAACTGTGCTTTTCATAAGCCCTTTAGTATTGCACTGTAAACTTCATTTTTATTAAGCAAAATAAAAAACTGCTCTTTAAATGAGTTTTGTTTAAATTTTTTCCCAATTTTTTCATATTAAAATATTATGGTGGGTCTTGAGATTGACTTACTTGCCTAAGTGGGTCATGGAATGAAAAAGTTTGGGAACCTCTGGCCTCGAGCACCAGTTCAGCTTGCTCCAGCCCTGTCTGCCATTCTCTCACAACCAATAACACAGCAATTCTCATCCATGCATTTGTTACTTCACCAATTGACTACTGTAATGCACTTCTCACTGGGCTTCCTTCTAAACTTCTCCATAAACTCCAACTGGTTCAAAACTCTGCACCTCGTGTCATCTCTAGGACTTCATCTCATGAGCATGTCACACCACTTCTTTATTAGCTTCACTGGCTTCTGGTAAAGATTTATATTGACGTTAAATAATTACTTCACACTTTCAAGGCACTTCATAACTCTGCTCCTCAATATCTCACCGAACTTCTCCATATTTACACCCCTTCTCGCACTCTTAGATCAGCCAACTCTTTCTCCTTGGTGCCACCTCGCACTCAATTAGGCACAATGGGGGACAAACTCTCTAGCGCCACCACTTGTCCAAAGCTTCACTTATGTTTATCTTTTTAACTTTTGAACCGAATGGGCTATAATCATTTTTCCTCTGATTCCTTGGCTCAAACTGATTCAAACGCACCCTATGTTGTCATCGTTAAACCTCTTTGAACAAAGTCATCTTAGGCTTTTTTTCTGATTTTCATCAACATTCAATCTCAAGATCTACAGACTATGCTGATCAAAGGTCATTGAATTTGAGTTGATTATATGAACCATTTTCAATTAACTTGCGTACAAATTTAATGTAGAGCTTGCGAAAATGGACTTAAGGTGTTATCTCCATAACGCACTGATGTATTCGCACCAAGGTGTGATGCTTACTTGACCAACAAATGTGCTGACATGATGCCAAACTACATCTGAGGCTGCATCTCTGTGATAGTTAAAGATAATGACACCAAATGTTAGTGTAACGGGTGTCCCATCAGCAACACACCCGTCCATATTCACTCAGATCTTGAACTCAATGAAAGAAGCCGTCCACCATTGCGCTCAAATCAGATTTATTTTCTCCGTCTGAGATAAAACAAAAATATGCAATACAGGAAAGTGCAGGGTTAACATTCAGCTCTCTCTCTTTCACAGTTATACCGATCTCTGTGAATCTACTTGTAAACATTTTCTTAAACTCAAAATTATAACACATAAAAATTAATAAACAACATACCTGAGACAAAACAAAAATATGCAATACAGGAAAGTGCAGGGTTAACATTCAGCTCTCTCTCTAAAAGGGAAAAATACAAAAACACTCTCGTTGGGATATTGTATACAACACTAAAATGCATTAGCAATGTGATGTTTCAGTTAGCAAACCACAAGTCATCTCAACCATTCCAAAATAAACCGTAGGAAATCAAAACATGAACTTGCATATTATTCACACTACATACACATCTATTTTGGTCACTGAAATGATATAAAATTGTTTATATTATCCCTTTTAAATCAGTTTGCTAGAGAGAGAAACGAACTGCGCTTACCTTTCACAGTTATACCGATCTCTGTGAATCTACGGTAAGCGCAAAGGGACAATATACCCAAAAATTCCTGAAATTTATTAACCACAAGGGGGCACTAAAACACCAAGTTATTTATAAAGCCTAATTTCATGTTATTCAGTCGGATGAATTATATTATATTATCTTTTCAACTCCGTTACATTCACCCCCTCTGAATTACATGAAATCTAGGCAAATCCAAAACTAGGAAAACAATAACAAATAATCGGCATCTCATATCAATGGAGAATTTTCCATAAAAGGACAGTCAAAACTAAGTTATCCCATAAGGACAAAGTGATAAGAGAGTAGCGCTAAGCCCTCATATCAACAATCGACAGTGAAAAGTCTACATACATTCCACCAAATCCTCCTAATGCATTGTCAGAGTACAAATGCAAATAAAGGGAAATGAACATAATTTAATAAAACATAACAACAAGGCAAATAAAACTGCCCTCATAAAAAAAAAAAAATCAACCAATACACCTTACACCTCAGGTATTTGATTTGAACATATACCATAGACCTATAACTTGTCCATATAAACTGAGAAAATTTAGGGAAAATAAACTTCTAAACATATATGTAGACTGCTAATTTGCAAAAGCACGTAACAGAGACCTACAAGCAGCTTATACATTTTGCTTTGCATCTTGAATGACAGTCTGACCTGACATTGTTTGAATCAAACGATCAACTGGCTTGATAACACGACCAAAGCGTGATCTCACTTGTGTGACTAATGTAGATCTTGGTGGTACATTCACACTGTCAACAATGTGCATGTTTGTAGGGGCATGAGCGCTGGGGTGGGTAGACCCGACTTTCCCTGCATCTGAATTCTGCACAATTAAACTGCCAGTTGCATCGTATCCAGAGACAGACATTGTCACTTCATTGGACAAATCAGATACAAGACTTCCTGATGCAGCAGGAGTAACTGTAGTACCAGGAACTGTCAAAACTTCACTCAGTGCTTGATCAGAATTAGATGGAACACATTCTTCAGGCAGGTCTGAGACCCAGCTAATGGTTCTGTCTCTGGCACTAGATTCCTGAACAGACATAGAATCCGCTTGTTCACAGTCATTGACGACATCATCATCCTGTGTGGATAGAACCTTGCCTCCCATCATCACTGATCCTTCCATGGTAACTCCATTACAACCATCCTCTTCATCATCAGACACTTTCACATCCCTTTCTACAGGATCACTGCCAATGGCACTTGAGCAAAGGACAGAAGGTGAGTTTCGATAAGAATCAGATACAACAGACACCTGATCTGACAGAGGGACTTCCACATTTACAGGTAAGAAATTTTACTACTAACAGCAGATTCCGATGGACCACTTTTTCCTGCCCAGTAGATGGATTACGGATTCGGTAAGTATGCGTGTCTGGTCTACAATCCACAACAGTATAAACTGTTGACTCCCACCTGTCAGCGATTTTCTTCTTGCCCCTTTCAGTTTTGTTTGCAAGGAGTACTTGGTCACCAATCTCAATGACCAACCCCTTCACCTTTCGGTTGTATAACTCTGCATGTCTTCGTTGCTCTTTCGTAGCACGCTCATGTGCAATTAAGGATGCCTCTTTCAGGTCTTCTACCAGAGTGGAAACAAATTTGTCACAACTTGTTACAGTGGGATCATCCAAAACGGAATAAAAAAGAATGTCAATAAGCAAACGAGGCACACGTCCAAACATCAGATAAAAGGGAGCATATCCTGTGGTATCGTTTATAGTGCAGTTATACAGAAATAAGAGTGTCTGCAGCCGTCTAGGCCAATCTCTTTTTACATCTGGTGACAGGACTCGGATCATATTTCCAAGGGTTCTGTTAAAGCGTTCTACACTTCCATTACCCATTGGGTGATACGGTGTTGTATGTGACTTGCTCACCCCAGAAACCCTTAAAAGCTCACGGATTAACTTGCTTTCGAAACAGGGCCCTTGGTCACTATGTATCTGCTTTGGAAGGCCATAGACGCAAAAGTACCTGTCCCATAAAACCCTGGCAACTTGTTTGGCGGACTGGTCTCTACACACAAAAGCTTGTGCCAGTCTCGTGAAATGATCGGTTGCTACTAAAACGTCAACAGACCTGTTACTGGAATCTTCTGCTTACCAGAAGTCTATGCAGACAAGTTCTAATGGTCTACTTGTTGAAATGTTCTCCAAGGGGGCTCGTCCAGAAGGATCAGTAGTTTTGCTCACAGTGCAACGGTAACATTTGTGTACATATTCTCTTAGAGTTCGTTCCATGTTCAACCAAAAGAATCGCTGCCTGGCCAGGCTAATTGTCCGAGTCTGTCCTTGATGGCCACAATCATCGTGGATTCCTTTCAGAATCACCTCTATCAGGGACTCAGGGACAACATACTGATAGCGTCTTGCTTTGGACAGTTGATCACGAGACACTCTGTATAACACACCATTCTTGGCAACCAGTTTCTCCCAGTGCTTCAGATATCGAACAACAGCCATTGACTCCTTCATTCTTTCTCTCCTAGAAGGTCTACGGAGGCGCTCAACATAATAGAAGACTCTAGACAAGTGCTTATCACTGAGTTGTTTTTCACGCAGCTCTTGTTCAGAATATGCAGGCAGTGTATCCTGTCCCACGGACATCACTTGAGGTAGGTGATCGATGGAAGTCATGGCTCGAGCCGTGGCACCAATGTTCCACTTTAGATGTGAGTCTAATGTGGCAGAGACCTCATCCTTAGGAATCATCATCAGTTCATCCATTTTTTGAATGTTGTGACTATACAACTGTTTTGCATTAAGGACACCTTGCCTCTGTCCTGAGTCGCTTGAAATTCTAAAGGCATCCTGCACAGAACCTGTTGACATACCTCTGGACTCAGCTAGAAGGGTACCATAAGGCTCCTTGAGCAGTCTCTGTACAATGTCAGCTTTGACAAATGGAACTCTGCTTAAGGCATCCGCGACAATGTTTTGGGGACCAGGCACATACTTAATGTTAAAGTTGAAGCTTGCCAGTTTAGCCAGCCAGCGTTGTTCACAGCAGTCAAGTTTGGGTTTTGTAAGGATATGGGCTAAAGGATTGTTATCAGTCAAGACAGTGAATTCATGGCCCTTCAGCCAATGACTGAATTTATCACATACTGACCACTTCAAGGCCAAAAACTCAGAACGATGTGCTGGATAGTTTTGCTGTGAGCGAGAAAGGGACTTACTGGCAAAAGCCACTGGCCTGGCCTTGATCTCCCCCTCTGGAACTTGTGAGAGCACAGCTCCGATCCCGTCTAAGGATGCATCCGTAGCAAGCACGAAAGGACAATTAAAATCCGGATGGGCTAAGACAACGCTTTCAACTAACAATGTTTTCAACTTCTCGACAGCCTGGACCTGAGCTTCTGTCCAGTCACTGGGTTTTAGCTTCTTATTTGAATTAACGTTACCCTGCTTCCCTGGAATCCTTGATTTTGCCTTCTGACCTTTCAAAAGACTATAAAGAGGCTTTGCAACTGCTGAGTAACTTGGAATGAAGTGTTGGTAGTAATTCACCATTCCCAGGAATGATCTTATTTTCTTCTGAGAAGGAGTTTCTCCATCTTGCTCCATTAAATCGAAACTGCTCATTTTAGAAATGCTCTCAACTTTGCTTGGGTCCGTGGAAACACCATTCTGATCAATTATGTGTCCAAGGAATTTCACCGATCTTCTCATTAGGTGACATTTTTTTGGAGCCAGTTTAAGATTGTACTTGCGGAGCCTGCCAAACACCATTTCCAAGTGGTCAAGAGCGGTTCTTTCATCTGGGCCAAAAACAATCAAGTCATTCAGGTAACACAAGAGACTGAGAAAGTTTTCATCCCCAAATATACTGGTCATCATACGCATAAAGCTCCCAGGACTGTTGCAGAGGCCTTGAGGTAAGCGATTATACTCAAAAAGGCCCATGGGTGTCGTAAAAGCGGTAAACTTGCAGTCTTCTTCGTGCAATGACATGTTATAAAATCCGGACGTTAAATCCATTGTGCTGAATAAAACATTTCTGCCCAGAGCTGCCAAACAATCCGCTTGATGCGGAAGAGGATGTGCATCCTTCAATGTCCGTCTGTTTAACCAGCGGAAATCTGTACATATCCGCAGGTCCCCATTTTTTTTCCAGACCAAAACGAGAGGAGAAGCATACTCACTGGTAGATCGCCTAATTATCTCCTTTTCCTCCATTTCAGTCAATACTTGCCAAAGTTTTTGATACTGACTGGGTGCTACTCGTCTGAATGGCAGCCTGAATGGTCTGGTGTCTGTGAGATGTATCCTGTAGACGAAGCCCTGTGCTTTCCCACAATCAAGATGGCTATGTGAAAAAACATCTTTGTAACTCAGAATCAAATTAATCAGCCGCTGCTTACACTCATCTGAGATGTCACATGAGTCAATGTCTAGACTGTCTAAACTAACTGACTTGAGTTGCTCACTCACTGGTAGAACATCAGCTGATTCATCGGATAATCTTGTTGTGCAGTTTGCCAATGAAGGACTGCCAGCATCAGAATGATCAAAATCCTCGAGCGCAATGCACGGATAGAGATCTGCAACTTTGGCATTTCGCCTTAATAACACAGGTCTGCCTAATGTGTTGATGAGCTTCAAGGGGACCCATCCATCTCCCCACAGAGACGGGACTAGTCTGGCCACCATGATACCTCTGGGAGCAGAGTGAGAAGATGTTGGCTCAGTCACAACTGCACTCCCTGGAGACAGAACCGCATTTCTGGGCAATTTTCCCCATATCAAGTACTCACAGCCTGGCTCAAGACGAACAGCTGAGTTGCATCTTACTGTTCCCAGTTTCTCAGGGATCTCCTCTCCTCTCCAATGGTTTAATCCAGCCAGCATTGACAAGAAGCTTTCACACTCTGGGTCTGAGGAAGTTGGTCTAGACACTGCTTGCCAAAATCCATCACTTAATTTGAAGTATTTGAGAATGTGTTTGATAACATTAGTTCCAAGTATTACCTCATCATGTTGTCCAGGAACAACTTGGGTAGGAACTATCATCTTTATACCATAAACTTCCATGGTAAGTTTAAATGACGATCTTGGTTTCACATGCAGCCCTCCACAGCCTACAAGGGTAACATCAACAACAAACTCATCGATTTCATTTACTGCACCAGCTGATCTTAGAGTCATCTCAGCAGAATCATTTATAGTGCAGGCCATTGAGCCGCTATCCAACATTGCATTCAGTGTGACCACCTCTCCAATCTTTACTGGAGTGTAAAAGAGACTGTCATGGCCACCAACAACATGTGTATTCTGGTAAATGATTTTTGAATTTCCACAGTTCACTTCGACTGAAAGATTAGATTAGATTAGATTCAACTTTATTGTCATTACACATGTACAAGTACAAGGCAACGAAATGCAGTTTAGGTCTAACCAGCAGTGCAATAGCAGCAAGTGCAGGATACAGGTATAAGTTATAAAGTGCAGTTATAGAAAAACTATGGTGTTATTTACAGATGGATGTACTATGAACATTATATACAGGTTGTATTAGCTATGAACAGATTTACAATAAATGAATATATGTACAGGATACTATTAATAGCAGAAGTGTGCAGATAGATAAACATAATTACAAATGTCCATGTGCAGTGGATATGTCCAGTTCAAATAAGTGAATCAGTGCAATGAATATGCGCAAACTTTAAATGTGCAAATGTTAAATGTTAAATAGTGCAGTGATTGTGAAGAGTATAAGTTAGAGGAGTGTGGGGGGTGTATTGGGGGGGGGGGGGGGGGGGGTTGGGCATGGGGCAAAAGAGTCAGTGAGGGGCAGAGTTCAAAAGGGAGACAGCTCTGGGGAAATAGCTGTTCCTCGGCCTGCTGGTTTTTTGTCCGGAGAAGCCTGAAGCGCCTGCCGGAAGGCAGGAGAGAAAACAGTCTGTGAGCAGGGTGAGAGGTGTCCTTAATGGATGTCCTCTATGGCTGGCAGTGTAGTCCCTGTGATGCGTTGGGCAGTTTTCACCACCCGCTGCAGTGCCTTACGCTCAGCAACAGAGCAGCTTCCATACCAGACTGTGACGCAGTTGGTCAGGATGCTTTCTATTGTGCATCGGTAGAAGTTCACCAAGACGGCTGATGAAAGCTGGTTTTTCTTTAGTTGCCTCAAGAAGAATAGGCGCTGGTGAGCCTTCTTGACCAGGCTGGAAGTGTTGGTGGTCCAGGAAAGGTCCTTAGAGATGTGGGTCCCCAGGAACTTGAAGGATGAGACAGGCTCAACGGCCATCCCATTAATGTGGATGGGATCATGTGAGCCTGTTCGTCCCTTCCTGAAGTCCACAATGAGCTCCTTGGTCTTGCTGGTGTTAAGGAGCAGATTATTGTCGGTGCACCAGGTGGCCAGATGCTGTATCTCCTCCCTGTGGGCAGTCTCATCATTATTGCTGATTAGACCAATCACTGTGGTGTCATCTGCAAATTTGATGATGGTGTTGGATCTGTTCACAGGCCTACAGTCGATGGTAAAAAGGGAGTAGAGGAAGGGGCTCAGCACGCAGCCCTGTGGTACACCAGTGTTGAGTGTGACGGTGGTGGAGCAGATGTGGCCTGATCTAACATTCTGAGGTCTGTTAGTCAGAAAGTCCATAACCCAGCTGCAAATAGACGTGTCGATATCCAGGTCTCTGAGTTTGATCAGTAACTTAGAGGGTATGACAGTGTTGAATGCTGAGCTGAAGTCAACAAACAGCATTCGTGCATAAGTGTTTTTATTGTCCAGGTGTGTGAGTACAGAGTGCAGTGCTATGGAGACGGCATCTTCTGTGCTCCTGTTGCCACGGTAGGCAAACTGATGTGGGTCCAGTGTGGATGGCAGAGAGTCTTTCAGATGTGCCAGGACCAACCGCTCGAAGCACTTCATGATGATGGGTGTGAGTGCTACAGGGCGGTAGTCATTCAGGCATGTTAGGCTGGAGTGTTTCGGCACTGGACAATAGAGGTGGTTTTAAAGCATGTTGGCACAGTTGCTAGGTTAAGCGACAGGTTGAAAATGTCTGTGAATACCCCAGCGAGCTGTTCTGCACATGCTTTGAGGACGCGCCCAGGAATACCGTCTGGTCCAGCAGCCTTACGCACATTGATCCGACTCAGTGAGGTGTAGACTTCTGAGGAGGTGAGTGTGATAGTTGAGTGGTCGGTTGAGGTAGTGTTCCTGGTGTAGGGTTCTGTATTGTCTCTTTCAAAGCGGGCATAAAAGTCATTTAGCTCGTTCAGGAAGGAGACATTTGTGGCTGTGGGGGTGGACTGGCTGGGTTTGTAGTTGCTGATGGCCTGGATGCCCTGCCACATGCGCTGAGGATCAGAGTTGGAAAAGTGTTCCTCTAGCTTTAGCTTGTAGCAGTGCTTGGCCTTTTTGATGCCCCTCTTCAGATTAGCCCTGGAAGTGCTGTAGGCCTGTGCATCCCCTGATCTGAAGGCAGTGTTGCGTGCCTTCAGCAGGAGGCGCACCTCCTTGTTGATCCATGGCTGGATGGGGAGCACTGTCTTTAAGTTTGAGTGATTAAAATCCCCCGCAACAATAAAAGCAGCCTCCGGGTGAGCAGTCTGTTGTTTGCTGATGGCTGCATGAAGTTCATTCATAGCGAGCTTGGCATCAGCGTCGGGAGGGATATAAGCGGCAGTTATTATGGTGGAGGTGAACTCCCGTGGCAGATAAAACGGTCTACATTTAACCATTAGAAATTCCAGGTTAACAGAGCAATGTCTCCCAACGACGACAGAGTTTGTGCACCAAGCTTTGTTAATATAAATGCATAATCCTCCGCCTCTGGTCTTACCGGAGTCATCCGCCGTTCTGTCTGCTCGGAATGTTTGATGCTCCGTTAGCGATATAGCGTTGTCTGGTATCCCGCTGTTTAGCCATGTTTCTGTGAAAATCATGACATTACAGTTCCATAATCTTTTGCTGTGGTTGATGCGCAGTCGAATCTCATCCATTTTGTTCACCAGTGACCGTACATTGGCGAGAAAGATGCTGGGTAAAGAGAGCCGGTGTGGTGTTAGCTTTAGCTTAGCTCTTAGCTCGCCGTACTTCCCCTGTCTTTGTTTACGTGCTCTGCGTCGCCTCCGAGCACTTCCGCCCGGCCGGGTAGGGCTCTCAGGCCCGGGTGTTCTGGCGATCTCAGGGATGAGTCGAAGATTGTTAATAAAACTGTCCGGAATGCACAATCTAATATCCAAGATGTCCTGTCGGGTGTACGATGTAAAGGCACTGCTGTTCTGCACGAACAGACCCGAAATGAGCAGGAATAATACTGCAAAGTTGCAGAAACTGGAGAGACACTGAGCCTCGCGAACCGAACGCGCCGCCATCTTGTCTCAACCCCCTGCACTTTAGCACTTTGAGTCTCAAAATCATTAACAACTTGGGAGTAATACTGATGATGACCCGCACTGCCTCCCTCCAAATACGGGTCTGTTAGTTTCCCTCCTGTGGTGACAGGCAGGGGGGTGTTTTGGGCATTTGTTTTTATTGTGCCCTGGGGAGAAGCATGCAAAACACAGTTTGTCCGTCATGCAATGAGTCACAGGGGTGTGTTTACTGTCATTACAGACCCGGCAAGGAGTTCTGACAAAATTGCGCCGTTGTCTAGAGTCACATCTGGTGTTGGAGACATCACGTCCTTGCACTCTGTTCATGAGCCGCTCCATCATCTCAACCATGCGAGTTAACAACTGACTTTCAGGCGGTTGGGTGGACTGAGCCATCATTGGGGTTGGAGGTGAGCAGGAGGAGGTTTGATGCTGTGCCTGACAGGAAATTGGTGTAGGTCTCGGCGGGTGGCATACTTGAGTATCTATAGACAAGCAGAATGTTTGCTTTGGAATAGCAGGTGACTCCATCTTGGAGTGATCATACAATTCATGCCCACTGCTAAACATTGTTGTCGTGTGGCTTCGTAAATTTATACTAGTATTTCCTCTGCTTCTGAATTCTCTTTGGTAATCATCAATTCTGCATTGTATTTCTTTTGCATTCCCTTCTTGAATAGGCTTGCATCTAAACATGTTTGATAAACAGGGGTCAGGACAGAATTTAATGAACAACCTCGTTACCTCCTCTTCGATGTTGTCCAAATGCTTGCCTTGCCTTAACAGCCCCTCATTTGGAGGTCAGCTGCTTTGTTCAGCCGGATCCAGTAATCTACAGGATTCTCTTTAGGCCCTGGGAGGGTGGCATAAAAATCAGCAAGTGGCAGGCAGGAGGGGGCTTCACTAAAATACTTCATGAGGATACTGTAAATCAACGCAGGCTTTGCTGTGACATTAAGCGTAGCATCACTGCGTATACTGATTTTAACAATGTCCTTCACCTTTCCAGCCAGCCTACTCATTATCTCCTCTGCTTGATCTTGAACAGGGCACATTTGTCTTCTCAGGAAAGATTTTGTCCGGTCTACCCACTCCTCAATGCCATACTTATCAGAACCATCACCCCTAAATGTGTCGTGCTCTGACTTCATGTGCACTGTTAATTGTGGTGTCATCAATGTATGTGTACTCTGTTCTGTATGTGTTGGTGTCTGAGAATAGCTGGATGAGCTGGGTTGACCCTCAGCATTTACATTACCTAAACCTGCAGACATCAGTTTTGCTACTATTTACTCACCAATTTGTGAACCCAATTGGCCTATCATGTCTGTAAGATGGTCAATGGCTACTCCATCCGCCCCAGGTGTTGAAGTGTAGGGACCCTCACAAGCAACCCTCCCAACTGGAGTGCTATTCACAGTTTGATTTAAACCCCTGCCATTGGCAGCATGAAACTGTAGCCGTCCAACCCTCTGGCTGATATCATCGCTAAAAACACCACTCTCTGGACTGTCAATTAACCATGCACCTCTACCACGAGGAGCATCCATGTAACATGTTAAGTCTAAATCGTTATAATGGTTGTGTTTTTCAGCCATCTCGTCGTCAAAATTGCAGTTAGACAAAAAAAAACTGACCACAAATAAACAATTACAGTAACAATATTAAATATGCCACTATTTGCAAAGATATTTGAATCTAACTGAAGTCAAATGTTTAAAAGTAAATAAAAAATGTTTCATATGTCCATGCATTGTGTTTTCGAGAAAAAAATAAAATAAAATAAAATTGTGTGTGAAAAACAGTGTATCGTCCCAATCACAATACATGCATGTGTAAATACTATTCACATCTGAAGTAACGAAGGCTTGATCCGCTGATGAACTTAACACACGCAGCAATCACAGTCGATCTGTGTTGAACTGATCGGGGAATCCAAAAGAGTCACGGCACCAGTGTAACGGGTGTCCCATCAGCAACACACCCGTCCATATTCACTCAGATCTTGAACTCAATGAAAGAAGCCGTCTACCATTGTGCTCAAATCAGATTTATTTTCTCCGTCTGAGATAAAACAAAAATATGCAATACAGGAAAGTGCAGGGTTAACATTCAGCTCTCTCTCTTTCACAGTTATACCGATCTCTGTGAATCTACTTGTAAACATTTTCTTAAACTCAAAATCATAACACATAAAAATTAATAAACAACATATCTGAGATAAAACAAAAATATGCAATACAGGAAAGTGCAGGGTTAACATTCAGCTCTCTCTCTAAAAGGGAAAAATACAAAAAAACTCTCTCGTTGGGATATTGTATACAACACTAAAATGCATTAGCAATGTGATGTTTCAGTTAGCAAACCACAAGTCATCTCAACCATTCCAAAATAAACCGTAGGAAATCAAAACATGAACTTGCATATTATTCACACTACATACACATCTATTTTGGTCACTGAAATGATATAAAATTGTTTATATTATCCATTTTAAATCAGTTTGCTAGAGAGAGAAACGAGCTGCGGTTACCTTTCACAGTTACACCCATCTCTGTGAATCTACGGTAAGCGCAAAGGGACAATATACCCAAAAATTCCTGAAATTTATTAACCACAAGGGGGCACTAAAACACCATGTTATTTATAAAGCCTAATTTCATGTTATTCAATCGGATGAATTATATTATATTATCTTTTCAACTCCGTTACATTAGGTCTGTCATTGTCGCTCACACTGACCACACCATAGAAATTTGGTGATAGCGCCACCTATGGAACAGGAGTTATAAGACATTTATTAGTCATTATTAATGAAACTTACAAATTTGATAATAACTTTTGCCTGCATATGCTTATTTTGATGAAATTGGTCTCAAATTATTCCTTGGGTCATGTCGACAACACAGATACCAATTATGCCATAATCTGCCAAACTTACTGTCTGCCATTTTGATTTTGTTCAAATCATTCTTTTTTTTAACTTCCTAGATTGTTGGTACAATCATCACCAAATTTGACTCGGACCATCTTCAGACCATGTAGACCAAAAGTTATGGTATTCATGTCGATAGACAAAACTGTTGTCATTTCGCATGTGCACAAACTTGATGTAATGCTGCCAGATGACATTACAGGCTGAATCACAACAATGGTTTGCAGTATTGAAGCTAAACTTAATGTGTGTAATCAAGACCTGACATTGACCAAACTACATCAATTTAAGCCACCTTCTGGGTAAAATTGACAAACAATTAAAATCTAACAATAGAAATTATGCAAAATATTTCAAATGACTTTAAAATAGTTTTGTCCATTGTCATGAGACTGTTCTTGCAGATTCCTTGTATCACTGATATGTGAACATTGATATATTTTATTCTCTAATTTACACAACTTCCTTTCCACCATCTTGAGTTAGTTTGAAAATCTGTTGTTTTAAACTCTCTATAGAATGTTAGCCCAATTACCAGCAAATTTTCTCAGAACATGCTGCAAAAAAGTTATAGAATTTTTCCGTTGCTCTGTTATTAAACATCCTTATGTCGCATGTTTTGAAACCAAGAATTTTACAATTCACATATTTGACATTTTCTGCAGAAACTGAAAGAAACTGAAAAAATGTAAATGATCTTTATGTAATTTACCCAAAAAAGTGGTCTATAAGAGATAACATCATTCACATGAAAGAAATGGATGCATATTTTATTATGCAGCCATGTTCAGCTTTATCTCTAGGCACAAACATGTAGATAATTTTGCCTTTCCACTCATAACCCTTCTCCCTCTGGATTTGCACCATCTCCTTTCTCCCACTTTCAAATGTAATTAAAAATCATTTAGATGACTTGGATGCTGCTTTTCGGTGATGTTATCTGATACGAAAAGGCCCTCTAGTGCTGATTAACATGTAACATATAATGTTATATGAATTTATTCATAATATTGACAAATACTAATATAGATTTTGCAAAGGCAAGTTGTATAGTGAATGTTGGATAAATTAATTTAATTCATTTACATAAATTATAATTATATTCTTTTTAATTGTATATACTTTTAAAGCAACCTAAAGTAAATGTTCTAAATGTACTGTATGTGCTTGTTGGTATAATCAGTTTTTAATCAGTTGAATGGTTGGAATGTGCCAGTTGCAGGAAAAGTGAGCTGACAACGAGTTGAGTAAATGATCAGTAGGATTTTACCAAACAAATGGTTTAGATCAATGGTTAAAGACAATGCTTCATCTTCTGGTTGTATACTTGTATAAAAACTAGCCTCCTACAGTATATGGTACTTCCCCTCACCCTAATGTTTCTAAGCAAAATGAGAGTTGGGGTAAGTTGAGGGTATAGAATTAACACAGGCTCATTCTGAAAACGTAGTCCCATGGACGTTTCTGGAGACTGCAACTGATGTAGCCGGAGGTGGCTACGGGGCGGTATAACGCAGTTCCTTTTTGCGCTTACCGGCTGACCGCTTACCTCCGTGTGGAGGGCTTTCCTGCTGCAACCCGTTTGTCCAGTTACCTCATCGTGTACGTCAGCGGACTTGAAACGCAGAGAGGAGTTGACCACAACAACAACAGGGTTTGAAGAGTGGTTCCAGAAATCAGGTTAGACAAAAACAGAATCCAAAAACTAAAATGAACAAGTGAATAACAGGGTGAGAATGTGGTAAAATCCGAAAACGTGGTACTCCTCAGATGAGGACTTTTCTTTTTCTGGACAGCTTTTGTAAATCGTTGGTTGGGCTTCGGGAAGTAAGTAGGTGGGCGGATCACTTGATAAAATTGGTTGGGTTTAGGGAAGGAGGAGGGTGAGTCAGTAGATTGGTCGGCCGGCCAGTCAGTCATCCAGTCAGTCAAACAGACGTTCGGTCGACAGCGGCCTCTAGTGGGTTTACACGAGAACAGCGGTACATCCCGGGACGTATTTCGTGGTCTCCAGAAACATCCATGGGACTACATTTTCAGAATGAGCCTGGGTTGCATAGAATTGGGGATTGTGCCAATATTATGCTGACTACTGGACATGTCTAAATCAGACTTAGATTCAATGTGATGGATTTAAAACTGGCTCTCTCAAACATCTGTACACTCAAAGTTCAGTGATCCCGGAGGTAATTTTTTTGTTGGTTGCACTTCCCATAATGGAGATTGGTATTTGTTTTTTGTTCTTTAGGTGCCACACCAACCTCTTCTCTTCCTGAGGCGGTGGCATTAGGGTTAGGGTTAAGGATTTCTACTGAGGTCTTCATTCTCACTATGGTCTGCTTCTTGTTGGTAATCTAAAGATCAGCCTGCCCCATTGTGGTGGTCACTGACTTAGCCTGCCATGCTGGAGGTCTCCTGGCCTTGAAGGACTGCCCTTTGAGCAACAAGTAGGCAACTATTTGAGTTTCTTTGTACATTAAATCTTTGAACATGAGTCTTGAAATATTTTTGGATGGATTCTTACAGTGAACATTTCCTCCATCCTCTTTTGGAGACAACATCCTTCAGTCCAAGCAGTCATGGTAAGGCTTATGGACTGCTTCTGAAGTGAGCTTAATGAGGACATCAGCCAGATGTTGCAAGAAAGAGACCCAAGCCTGACCCTGGCATAGCATATTGATTTAGTCTATTTGTGGATGTCCCTTCACTGCAGGGGATGTGAAGGTGAAATTTAACATGAGTGCCACTCCAGAGTCACATTTCGTCATGGCTGCCACCCAAGAGTCTTAGGCTGTTAGGGCCATTCAGCAATCCATTAAAACATTGTTGAGGGACTACACTTCATGATCTGGAGCTCAGTCCACCACAAACACCACCAGCAAGTATGATTCTCACCAACACACCTGTATTGAAGAGAACCAACTTGGGGTTCAAGCAGTTTTTAGGCTAACAATAAAGTTTTAAGTTTTAAAACTTACAGAATGTTTTGTTATTCCAATGATCTCTTAAATGTGAAAAATCAAGAAATTTTCTATCTTCAAAATGTTCAATTTGAAATTAAGACCCCAACACATTCCCTTCGAAAGAGTGTGAAGGGGTAGAGAGGAAAATATCACAACTACAACTGCTACGACTATTACTACTACTATTATTTCTACTACCATTACTACTACTACTAATATTACTACTATTGCTACTACTACTATTGCTACTCCTATTACTACTACTACTACTACTACTACTATTATTGCTACTACTACTATTGCTGCTACTACTTCTACTGCTGCTATTACTATTAGTTCTATTACTACTACTACGTCTCTATTCTACTATTAATATTTTTCAATTCTATCTTCAAAATGTTCAATTTGAAATAAGGTCCCCTACACATTCCCCTTGAAAGAGAGTGTGAAGGGGTAGAGAGGAAAATATCATACTAAGAAATGGGACATCAATACTACTACTATTGCTACTCCTTTTACTACTACTATTACTACTACTATTGCTAATATTACTGCTATTACTACTACTACTATTACTACTTCTACCACTATTTCTACTATTTCACTATTTCTACTATTGCTACTACTACTACTATTAATATTACTACTACTTCACGTTTGGCCAGCGGAGAAATTAAAATGGTCTTTCCCAACTGAGCCTGGTTTCTCTCAAGGTTTTTTTTTTCTTCACTTTCACCATTTAGTGAAGTTTTTTTTCCCCTCTCCGCTGTCGCCACTAGCTTGCATGGTTCGGGATCTATAGAGCTGCGCATCGTTGGATTTGCTCTTCAGTATTTGGACTCTCAGTAGTGATTATTAAACCACACTGAACTGAGCTAAACTGAACTGAACTTAAACACTACAAACTGAGCTACACTGTTCCTATTTACTATGACCCTTTATGTGAAGCTGCTTTGACACAATCTACATTGTATAAGCGCTATACAAAGAAAGGTGAATTGAATTGAATTGAACTACTGCTATTACTATTAGTTCTATTACTACTACTACAATTTCTCAATTCTATCTTCAAAATGTTCAATTTGAAATTAAAGGGCACCTAGGTTACCCCTTTTTTCAGATTTAATATAAGTCTTTTGTGTCCCCAGAATGTGTCTGTAAAGTTTGAGCTCAAAACAACTATCAGAGTATTTGTCATAGCTGTCTGAAGTGTCTGTATTATAACCGGTAAAACTTGGTTGCTGTTTTTTTGTACTGGGCCTTTAAGGCTATTCCTCCCCGCCCACCGTTCCCATGTGCCTGTCAGCAACATGCCTCAGTTGCCACCCTCGGCTGCCTCAGGAAGGAGATCTCATGTCGCATGGGTGAGAAATACTAAAGTAAGAACTTTACTAATCAGTATTTGATGCAGTTTTTTTTAGTTGCAACCATGAGTCACACACAAAGTCGTTACAAAGTTCACGCGCACACACAGCGAGGACACACACACACACACATAGCGCAGACACACACTAATAGCGCAGACACCCACACACACACAGAGAGAGAGAGAGAGAGCGCACGCGTTTAGCTTTGCACTCTGTTTGCACGCATATGTGACAGGATACAGGTTAATCCTCACTGCTGTTGGAATATCTGTTATGTTAATGTACAAAATAAACCTGATTTAACGTCCACAAACCGGGATTGAAGCGTTTTCTTTTCTAATTGTCCTGACACGCGGCTGTGCTGATGAAATAAAGCTAAGCTAAATCGCTGTAATTCATTACACACATGCACTGTTTTAAAACATTTTAAACTTGTAAAACTTACTCTTGATCACATTTGATGATGATTGATGATCCTAGCGAACTGAACAGACCTTTTATTCCCAGTTGCTTTGCGCATGTCTGGTCTTGTTGATATGATTTTACACGTGACTACCGGGACATGTTAATACACACAGCTGTCAATCAATTCGGTGGGTGGGGGGACCGCACTCCTACGTAAAGCTGCGGTCTATCTGAAAACCACTTCAATTGGTCCACCGTTTTTATGTTGTTAAATTTGAAAAAAAGGACTGGGTGAGTTCACCCCAATATGACTGTCTATACACTACATCTACACACATGTCTGTCCAAACAGCTTTAAAAGTAGATTTTTCACCATAGGTGCCCTTTAAGGCCCCTACACATTCCCCTTGAAAGAGAGTGTGAAGGGGTAGAGAGAAAAATATCTACTACTATTACGACTATTGCTTCTACTACTACTATTATTACTACGACAACTATTAGTACACATACATGGGAAGTTAATCTCCTATTAAAGCAATGTTACTGTAAAATGATAATTAAACCATATTAATAAAAATAACTCTAAGCAAAAGAAAGCAGGTGAAAAACATACCGTGTGTGATAATGGAAGGATGATTACACCAATCACACCCACATGGGTAACATTAGGCCCATAATCTGTTGTGCTCAAAGAATAGTTCAAACAAAACTGGCAAACTACTATTACTACTATTGCTACTATTACTACTACTACTACACACACACACACACACACACACACACACACACGCACACACACACACACACACACACACACACACGTCATCATTAGTTTATAATATTAGGAACATGAGATGTCATCTGCGATAATCATTCCAGATTCTTTTTTTAAATGTTTCTTTCAATTTAAGACTCGTAACACATATCCAAAACACATCACATACCTTAACTTTGTCATGAACGTAATAAATCATGCTTGAATCATGAATGAATGCTTGTTAGTAGTAAAATCCTTATTAATGCTCCATTTTAATGCTTCTAATGCTTCCTCACTTTTGTCATCATTTTGCTGCTGTATTCAGGGAAATTTCTCATACCCCTTTGTTTGTATTGTGTGGTCCCAAAAAAACTTTATTTGAAGGGCTATAGGGTACTTCTCTTCACCCCAATGTGTCCAAGTAAAATGAAAATTGGGACAAGTTAGGGTAAGTTAAAGGGATAGAATTGGGATTGTGCCAACCCACACGGAAAGAATCTATATAAACATATATGTTTTAATTTAGGTTTTGATATAGGTTTATAATATATGTGACATATATAAAATTGGCCATTTTCATATATTATATGTACGTATAAGTAAAACGGAAAACAGCCAATTTTATATAAACCTATAAGTCTATTTAACTGAATGTATTGTAATTATATTACAACATCGATGCTGTAAAAACAACCTTTGAAATTGAAAATAGTTACATTAAGCCATCATCAGAAGTTTATCGTTGGCTTTAAAACTCTAGCTGTGCATAGAGCCCATTCTGCAGTTGTGGTGTTCTGTATATATATATGGACAACTTAGGCAGGTCGCACACCAGAAGCACCGCTGGGCAGCGTGCCGTGTAGCGCAACGCAACGACATACATTTCTGAATTTACACCGCCATTTCTGGGTCCGCACCGCCCAGCCACGACTGAGGACACTGTTCATTTTTCTGCCGTGCCACAGAGCGCCATCTGAATAGTTTCGTTTAAAATAGCATGCGAATGTGCGTGTCTGGTGCGCAATACTTTCAACTGTCATGTGCGCGCCGTGTCGCGGTGCTGAGTGGCGCATCTGGTGTGTGAAGACCTTTACTCTTGGCACAACTTGGAGTTTTGCACTGTTCCCTTCAAACAAGCTATTGGGCATAACCACTGGCGCATGTGTTTGAACAAGACTGATGTAGTGATTGAATGAAGAAAATGCACATTTGTAGCTGGACAGAAGCTGTGCTAGGACAATGTTCCTTTAAATAGGGTGCTAGAGCAAGTAAGCTTGGCATATTAGTGAAGCTGCAGTTTTTAAATGTATTGCAACAGTATTGTCAACTGACTGTAGCTGTTTCTGATATTTTCTGGGAGTGGAACAATCACTGATGCTCAGTACATCTTTTTTTGTAATTGGTATTTTATTAAATACCATTGTTTTCTTCTGTGTTACTATTTTACAGCTTTAAAAGTTTTCTTTTAATTTTTTTTTAACAAATGCTCTTTTTATAATTTGTGCTAATGTATAAATGTTACTTTTTGTCTCATGCCCATAGACTGTAAAAGATATGGACATAGTATTCGTAGCATCACCCATAGGTTTCTGAAGAACGCTAAAAAAGCAACAAGTAGGCATGGTCAACCGTCGCCATTTTGTTCACACATCATCGCACCGACCGTGGGATACCAAACAAGGGCAAAGAGGCGGAGCATGAGTGGAGCTACAGACGCCTGCTAGCATTTTGCTTAGACAGGCTTTTCTTTGGGAGAATTGCTTAATAATTCACTACCTGTGACTCATTTGTGGTCTGACCCCATGTGCTTGGTTGTACACTAGCAATAAAGTGTTTAGTCTTTTAAAAACACTGTTGTAATACATTGAGCCACTACACATTGTTTTTCTACAGGAGGAAAACGAAAATTACTTCCAAATACTTCAAATATAGTCTGTGTTTGTAATACAAGGCTAATTATGAAATCCAGGCATAAACTTTATTACGTTTCAGATGACTGTTCTGGAGCCTACAGCTAATCAATCTGTCAGATTCTGGAGTGTATTACAGGTGTAAAGAAAAATATAAATGATAAATTATCTTAAATAAAGCAAATACATTTATATGGTATATAAGAATATAATTTCACTCACCTGGGAAATGGCCATGTGAATGGTTTGTGAGCACAATTAAAAGCCCACTGAAAATTACAGGAAATAATTCCAAAAGGTAACTGAGTGTGAAAAGCCACATAAAACAAAAATACGATATAAATGCAGAGTTCAGCGGCTAATCAACTGGAATCAGCTGAGGTGAAGTGACAGTGACCAGCAAGACCTAGCTGTCACTCAAGTGGCCACGCTCTTAATTATGCAGGCTTAATATAAATTAATAAAAATGAAATGGATGAGTTATAAAAAAAATTCACCCCCTCACAGTTGTCAAAAAGGGTCATGTAAGCTATATGAACCCAAATCGTTCTTTGTACTGGGCTGTAAACACCTTTTTTCTGCTGGCCATTTTAACAGTGGGCTTAATAGAAATTTGCTCTAGTATGAAACCAGAACTAAATGAATTTTGATGAATTGCAGTTTCAGTTATTTCCGTATTTGCTTCACGAGGGAGAGTGGCAGGTTGCCACTTGCTCACGTCATGATTTAACTTAAGTGCCAAAACTACTTTGAGATATATTGTGAGGATGTGAGGCAATATAGCTTTATTGATAGAGTGATTTGTGTCAAAATGTGTACATTTTATTACATAATGCCTCGCATTCACTCTACTACAGAATTGTAGACTTGTGAGAACGTTTTCTTGAAAATGCTAAAGACCTCATTTAAGTTTAGAAATGCTGACATTCCATTTCAATATAGACAAACTCAGCAATTTGAAAACAGCAATATAGGCTCATTCTGAAAACGTAGTCCTATATTCGTTCCTGGAGACAGTAAATTATGTAGCGCAGGGCACAAAAGCATTAAGGGCATGTCTGAATCCACTTTTGCTATTTTAAGGATGGAAAAATACGCTCTGCGCTGCAGCACATGGTCTAACAGGGTTGTACTTATTCTCTTAATGAGTTATGGGTGTGTTTTGAGCATAAACCAATCAGAGTCTCATCTCCCATTCTGTTACGAAATCTAACCTTGCTTGGCTCCACACAGCAAGCCAAACCCGTAACAATAAATAATATTTTTAAGAGTCAGTTGCGTCACGCCATGGGGCATTTGCTATTTACATGGCGGACTTTGTAAGTGGAAAAATAGAACACTTCACTAGCGAGAAAACCGATAAACAGACCATCAGCACAAGGATAAAGAATGAGCCTCCTCCAATCTGCCTTTTTCTCTCTTTTGTGGATAAAGAAAAGGTGTTGTACGCACTCCACTGAAGACATCCATTAGCCTACATATTTCATTCGTTTGTTAAGCACAAAGATTTGTTTTGCAACTATATGTAAATGCATTTCTAATTTCCAGCAAATGAATAAATGAACAGTAATAACGAAGTGTGGTCAAAAAACTTTATATACAAACACACGTCCTATGCCCCGTATGGTCCAAAACCAGACAGGTGGAAAAATCTAAACTTGATTTTAAAGGGGTGGTCCCCTACAATATCATATTTTAAACTTTAGTTGATGTGTAATGTAGCTGTGTAAACTTAAACAGCATCTCTGAATGTAAGACGCTCAAAGTTCAATGCAAAGTTCAATGCAAAGGGAGAACGAATTTTGGGGACTACAAAAAAATACTTCCGGGCCTGTGAGATTACAAGCGTGCTTTTACCACGCACACACACACTGCGCAGCTAAAGGGCGTGGCCAGAGGCGCTGTAATGTTACAGCAGAGCGAGAGAGAGCTAAAATCCAAAGGCTGCTATTTCCACAGAGCTTCCTCTGTTTCTGTATTTGGGGTTCCAAATGACCAGAGATGTATAGTAACGAAGTAGAACTACTTCACTACTGTACTTAAGTACTAAAAGGCAGTATCTGTACTTTACTGGAGTATTGTTTTTTTCTCCTACTTCCACTTTTACTTAAGTACATATTTTCGATGAGTTTAATACTTTTACTCCGATAGATTTTTTATGAGCTGCATCGTTACTCGTTACTAGAGGTGTCAAAATGGTCGATATCGGTTCAGTAATAGATCATAACGGGTTATTACGTACTGACGTCATTTATCTCCTATGTGCGGTGTCGCAATACTATGGCGAAGGACGGAGGCGCGAGGGCGAGTGAAGCACAGCACAGCACACGAGCCGCTATTTCACTACTACAGAGAAATGTTGTGAGACTCAACTGTTCATCTCCTCTTGGCTGTTAAAGCGATACTTGTGGATCCAGACCTGGGCGTGTATGAGGTGCAAGTTTTCTCCACTGTGTCTATTATAGATTACCTGTGATAACCGCGTATTATACATACATAGACTGTAACCGCGGCTGTTCTTCCCGCCATCAGTGAACAACGCTTTCATTTCTAAACCCGATAGCAGCCCTTTCTGTTGAGAAGGTGAAGACAATAACTAATCAAAGGGGTGTAAAACTTCGCCTGTCAGCGTTTAAAAAGCAGGCGGGAGAATATTTACATTAGTTTATTTGCTATAAATGCTCATGCTGTCTTCTGTGCATGAGTTTTGTTTGATACATTCAGAAAGAGTGTTTTCTTTGAGCGGGTCAAATTAAGGGTACAGTTCATATATATTACTGCTGTATTAAAGGACACAATTGTATTACAAGTAACCATTTAACTGTCACACCAAGAAAAAAAAACAATAGAATTTTTTTATTTATTGCATTTCTTAACTCCTAATGTCGCTAGTTAACACAATCAATACATTTTCCCCCAACACATCCCATAATTTCTAAAATATCAGCCTCTACCAAATGGTTGAGATGTTGGTTTATGGTAAAAGTACCAGAATGAATAAATATACTATAAAAATATGAAAAATATGAAGTTTAAGACCAATTTAATTAAAACATAATCAAAATGAAACATTTTTGAATACTAAATCATAGCCATAAGCCATACAATATTTCAGATTTTCATTTAACACAGTAATATACACGTTTTCTTTTTTTTACAATGAAATCAAAATCAAGTGAATTAGAACGTTCGTTTACAGCGTTCACAACCAGTAAAATGTGCTCCGAAAATGGGTTTCAATAGCGTTTTGATTGGATTATGGACTGTTTTTGTGACACACAACTTTGAAAGGTGTGTATTAAAGCTGTTATAATCTGTCAGATCTGTGGTTCTAGCGTGAGAGAAAAACAGTATTGTAAGTCATGTTTCTTTTCGTTCTGCTTAATGATGTGCCCCCAAAAAAGAGATTTAAAATAAACAAAACAATATGATGTCTTTTGACTGCATTCTTTAATAACTACATTAAACAATACTTGTACTTTTACTTTCAGTACTTGAGTAGTAAATTTTGAAATAAACTACTTGCAATACTTAAGTACAAAAAATGTTGAATACTTTAGTACTTCCACTTAAGTATGGTGCTTAAAGAGCACTTTTACTTCTACTCAAGTCACTTTTTGATAGAGTACTTGTACTTTTACTTAAGTCTGGGTCTCTAGTACTTTATACATCTCTGCAAATGACACGACACAAAGACAGAAGTGCTTATAGTTCAATATTAATTATGTTCCAGAGAATTATAAAATACATAGCAAGCGTGATTTGACAAAACACAGCTTCCAGAATCTCTCCCAGTTCAGTACTGGATTTGGTTAAAATCTCCTCAAAGGAGCAGCTCCAACAAGCAGAAACTGAACTCTGAGACACTACTTGTACGTGTGTTAAAATTTATTTACTACATGAACAGTGTCTAGCGTTAATGGTAAGCTGTAGCAAGGATGTAAACAACGGGAAATGCTGTTTCTCAGATAATGAACTCTCAGATAATGAACTCGCAAAAGATATGTGAATGATTCATATTACTTACACATGCATATTATGAATATATGTGACAGACATCGTATAACGCGTTGAGTTAAAAAAATACAGGAGAGCTTGCCTAACTCATGTAGCAGCAGAAAATTAAATCAAGGCTCACACAGGTCACATTCCACATCTTGTGCTTTATTCTTCTGTCAACAGCGTCACTGTATATTACAGAACAATAAATTAATCCGAGCATCAGAGAAAAACAAAAATAAACATCGGTCCTGCACACATGCATTTCTCGTGTTACACGCGTGTACAGACAGTTTAGACAGTTCACTCACACACACACGCGCAGACACACACGCACAGACACACACAGACACACACACACACACACACACACACACACACACACACACACACACACACACACACACACACAATGGCGATCTCTCTTAAAAGGAGAAGGGTCTGGATGCAGACATGATGCAGTCTCAGACCGGTGCAATCTCAGCCAGACATGCGCATTCAGAGTGATACAATCTCAGCCGGACATGCGCAATCAGACAGCACTCAGCCGCACATGCGCACACGGGCACGCTTTCGCTCTCTGTGAGACAGATGCTTCACGTACGGACACTCGTGCTGTAAGTATATTCCACTCACGATGTTATGAAATGTTTTTAATTATTAGGTCAATGTTATTAAAAACGATCGTGATATGTGTCTGATATATCCTTAACACAGGCCCCTCGATGTCATCCGTGTGTTTTGAGATAAAGTAAACAGTTTAGCGACCGCTAGCTTGTTGACAGTAAATTCATTTAATTATGAGATTAAATAGGGTAACATTTACAGGAAGATTGCATTAGATAACGTCAGTTCATACATTAGTTAACATGAATTTACCGTAAACAACACATATGTTAAGCGTTTATTAATCTTTACTAATGTTAAAGAAACATATGCATCAGTTAAAAAGACTCTTATTGTTGTATTGTATCTCTTTAACATGTATCTTTTTAACATTCAGAGCTTAACATAATTAGCTAATGTTTACTTTAACATAGACTAATGTATTTGTTCTTTGATTAAATGACTTGACTAAACAATGAACAACACATTTATTCATTAATACTAAATCTTTGTTAACGTAAACTTATACATGTGTTTCTTAATGCAGTTAACATGAACAAATAATGAACAATAGCTCAGGTTCAACACTTTACAATCTTCAACTGGCATGTTATTCATGTTTGTAGACTCTTTTTTAATATGATTGATCACTAGCAAAGCAATAGTTAAGAGAATTAGGAACCTTATTGTAAAATGTACACTACTTCAACGTGTTACATTTGTAAACTCTATGCTGGCTTACCACTAACCCAACATTATAACCAATGTGTTACTAACATCTGTGTTTATTGCAAAGCAGTGATTAATGATTTTACTGTATCTCAAATCAGTGAAAACCATTTACACATCTCTTTCAGATCCTTTATTACATTACATAACAGGGAGAACATTGCCTGATTTTTAAATTAAAAAAATAAGCAAAAATTGATTAGAAATTAAGAACAAGAGCTTTGTGAAATTCATATCAGTAAAGAGTTTACAAATGTTAGTAACACATAATGCTGGAGTGATGTACACATTACAATAAAGTTTCTGATTCCTTTAACAGGTTTGTTACTGATAAACCATGCTAGTAAAGACTTTACAAATGCTAGTAACACAGTTTATTAATGTTAAAGTAGTGTACAATGTACTAAAAGAATCCCAATTCCCTTAATTAATGCTTTGTCAGTGATAAATTGTGTTGGTAAAGAGCAGGGGCGTAACAGCCATTTTAAAAGTGGGGGGGACAGCTGTATGGTCACCCAAAAGTGATTAATAATTTATTAGCAATAAAGTTTATTTAATAATCTTTTAACCAAAATTTTAAAATAATTACAAAATATTAATAATAACAATAAATAAACAGAACCACACACATTTAAATTAAGCATTACTCTGTGTGAAAATATTTTTAAATACTACAATGCAATTGCAAAATTGCAAGTTGATACTACACATATAACGTGAGATGGACATCGCTATGTGCTATGTGTACTTACGGCATTCATAAAAGCAGAACACGCAGGATTCAACACGTAAATTCACCAATTACTCCCCAAATACATGCAAGTAGGTGGTTGGTGAACTTAGAGAGGAGTAGATTCAACTGTATAGTTACTTTCAGTATGTGTATCTGATATGATTAAAACACATCAGCAAATTATATTTTAATGGATTCTTAGACTTCCTTGTGTGTTTTACAAACGCTAAAGTTCTTGTTTTACAAGTACTTGTGTGTATTTACATGTCTAAATCATAAATTAAGCAATAGGCCGTAAAAAATGCTGCATAATTGTGATAATATAACACGTCTTTCTCAACAGAGTTACAGTAAGTTGGTCTTGTTTTCGGGAGAAAAAAAAACGAAAAAAAGAAGCACTTTTACGACGGTCCCTTACTGAGAGTTCAGGTCAGCGCGAGCTCTCTCTGGCTAAACGCATATTGCGACTGCTCAAGCAGTGCTCGTAATATCGAGCGAAAAAAGAAAGACAGCTGTGAAACATAACCTGCTTTGTCTTTTTGTAGGGAATACAGTTTAGATCTTTTTAGGGTTAGAGGTTTTTTACTTATTGGCGTCTGTCACTAATTGTGTCCGGAATACCGAAAACAAAACCAACTTAACCCCGCTGTCTTTCTCTGGCTCAGCGCCAGACAAGACACCAGCACCAGGGACTTTACGGTTTTCACTTCAAAACGGAACAAAAGTAGGATTCTGTAACGTTAGTGATTTACCATGATTTACCCAGCTGTAGCTGTTGCTCCCTTCTGCATCATCCCTGTCTTTGACTGCAAAGTGAATGAATGAAGCTCGTGGCAGACGCTCGAGAGATTCGCGCTGTGATTGGCTGAGTGATCGTTCACTCAAATCAAGTAACAAATCAGAGAACACGTGCGGCCGCTAGGTCAAATAAAACGTGTGGGCCAGTCGGGGGACAGAGTAACCTGTTTCCTAAAAGTGAGGGGGACGTGTCCCCCCCGTCCCCCCCCGGTTGCTACGCCCCTGGTAAAGAGTCCTCAAACATGAATAACATGCAAGTTGAACATTGTGTAGCACTGAATCTGGACCATTGTTCATTATTTGTTCATGTTAACTAATGCAGTAACTAACATATTACAATATTAATAGGCTTAGATTAACCAAGATTCACTATTACTGAATAAACACGTTGTTTATTGATTGGTCATGTTATCTAACCCACAAACAAGTACATAAGTGTAAGTAAACATTAATTAAGCTGTTAATAAAAAGGGATACATTAAAATATCTACACTCATCAGACATTCACCTCTACACTCATCAGACATCCACATCTACACTCATTAGACATCCACATCTACACTCATCAAACCTCCACATCTACACTCATCAGACATCCACTTCTACACTCCTCAGACATCCACATCTACACTCATCAGACATCCACATCTATACTCATCAGACATCCACATCTATACTCATCACACCTCCACATCTACACTCATCAGACATCCACTTCTACACTCCTCAGACATCCACATCTACACCAACTGCTGTGTGTTATGGAAACATATTAGCATTTATTGTGACAGAAGCATTATAAATCCTTATAGATCATTCTTTTGCTTTTTGGCTTAGTCACTTTATTATTCCGGGGTCACCACAGCGGAATGAACCGCCAATTTATTCAGCATATGTTTTTCACAGCGGATGCCCTTTCAGCTGCAACCCATCACTGGAAAAATCCATACACACTCATTCACACACACACTCATACACTACGGACAATTTAGTTTACCCAGTATACCACGTCTTTGTATTTGTGAAGGAAACCAGAGCACCCGGAGGAATTAAAATAGACTGTGCAATAAGCCAGTCTAAAGTCCAGCGCAGAGCATGTTAGTTGTGCACCTCACTTAAACATTGCTCAAAAAAAGCAGATTGTACAGCAATACACAAATAAATTTACAAATGAAAAAGAATTAAAAGATTATAATATTACAAAATTATTACATTTACATTTAGTAGACGCTTTTATCCAAAGCGACTTACAAATGAGGACAAGGAAGCAATTCACACAACTATAAGAGCAGCAGTGAACAAGTGCTATAGACAAGTTTCGGGTGTGTAAAGTCTAAGAATCAAAACATTAGTAAAAATGTTTTTTTTTTTTTTTTTTTTTTTTTTTTTTGGAGAGAGAGAGAGAGAGAGAGAGAGAGGGCACAGTTAGTGGTATAGCCAGAGAGGCAGTTGCAGATTAGGAAGGAAAGTGGAGACTAAACAGTTGCGTTTTTAGTCGTTTCTTGAAGACAGCAAGTGACTCTGCTGTTCTGATGTAGTTAGAGAGTTCATTCCACCAACTGGGCAGATTGAATGTGAGAGTTCGGGAAAGTGATTTCTTCCCTCTTTGGGATGGAACAACGAGGCGACGTTCATTCACAGAACGCAAGTTTCTGGAGGGCACATATATCTGCAGAAGTGAGAGCAGATATGAAGGAGCCAAGCTAGAGGTCACTTTGTAAGCAAACATCAGAGCTTTGAATTTGATGCGGGCAGCAACTGGCAGCCAGTGCAAACGGGTGAGTTTGCAAAGACCACTCGTGCTGCTGCGTTCTGAAGCAGCTGAAGAGGTTTGATAGAACTAGCTGATAGCCCGGCTAGCAGAGAGTTGCAATAGTCCAGTTTGGACAGAACAAGAGCTTGAACAATGAGTTGAGCTGTATATTCAGATAGGAAGGGTCGGACCTTTCTGATGTTGTAGAGTGCGAATCTGCAAGATCGAGCAGTTCTAGAAATGTGGTCAGAGAAGTTCAGTTGGTCATCAATTGTTACTCCAAGGCTTTTTACCATTTTGGATGCAGTGATGGTTGCTCCGTCCATCTGGATTGAAAAGTTATGGTGAAGAGTCGGGTTGGCAGAAACTTCAAGCATCTCCGTTTTCGTGAGGTTTAGCTGGAGATGATGATCTTTCATCCAGTGTGAAATGTCTGACAGGCAGGCTAAATTGCGAGCGGGAACCGAGGGATCGTCAGGGTGAAAAGAGAGGTATAGCTGGGTGTCATCAGCATAGCAGTGGTAGGAAAAACCATGTTTCTGGATGACTGTTCCTAAAGATGCCGTGTAGATAGAGAAGAGAAGTGGCCCAAGAACAGAGCCCTGAGGTACCCCAGTGTTTAGATGCTGTAGGTTGGACACTTCTCCCCTCCACGACACCCTGAATGACCTGTCCGAGAGGTAGGAACTGAACCATTGAATAACAGTGCCTGCGACGCCCAGTGACTCAAGCGTAGATAGCAGGATCTGGTGGTTTACAGTGTCAAAAGCAGCTGATAAATCCAGCAAGATGAGGACAGATGATTTAGAGTCTGCTTTAGCCAGTCTGAGATCCTCCACGACCGAGAGCAGGGCAGTCTCAGTTGAGTGGCCTTTCTTAAAGCCAGATTGCTTGTTGTCCATGAGGTTGTTTTGAGTAAGAAAGTCTAGGACTTGATTGAACACTAGTTTCTCCAAAATCTTGGCCATGAATGGAAGCAGGGATACCGGTCGGTAGTTTTCAAGTAGAGTTTGATCCAGGTTGGGTTTCTTTAGCAGTGGGGTTACCCTAGCCTGCTTAAATGAAGTAGGGAATAGACCAGAGTCAAGAGATGTGTTAATTATGTGAGTCAGTGTTGGTATGACTGCAGGAGAAATAGCTTGAAGATATGAGAGGGAATGGGATCAAGCGGACAGGTGGTTGCATGGCTTGATAGCACGAGATTGGACACCTCAGACTCAAGAGAGCTGGGAAAAAGAGGTGAGTGTGTGTGGTGTTGGTGGTGTATCTTGCGTGTTTGTTGTAGGTGCAGCAAATTGAGCACTGATTTTTGCAGTTTTGGTGCAAAAGAATGTAGCAAAGTCATCAGTAGTGAGTGTGGAGGATGCTGGTAAAGGAGGACGATAGAGGGAGGAAAATGTTTTAAAAAGCATTACTTATATTACTTACTTGTATTACTTTCTACATCCATATAAAAACCACTGCATCCATGCCTTCTTCATCTCAGGGGGGCTTTTTTCAGTTTATTCACAACAATTTGCTTTTCTATAATGTTAATGTTATTAGTAGTATCCTTTACTGTATGCATATTTATATTTGTTTTATTAAAGGGGTGGTCCAGAATGCAATTTTAAGGCTTGGTTGTGTTTATAAGATGCAAAGCAATGTGTGCTCATGTTTCACTTGAAGGAAATCATTATTTTTTCATAAATCTTACTTTGATTATGTACAGCTACTCAGCTAACATGAAAACGACTGGCATATTTCCTAGTTCCTCTGAAAGGCCTGCCCTCAAGTGACTCTGATTGGTCATCTGTCATAATGTGCTGCGATTCTCGGATCGGCCCCACATCACGCCTGCACAAGCACGCGCAGGCTTGTATAAACAGTCAGTCAACCTCATGCCCGCTCTCTAAAATAACATCTGATAAGTGTCTTTTTTTATATTTATATTTCTTCATCGTAAAATAAACAGACATATAAAACTGTATGACTTATTAAATAATTACCAAGGACCTGTTTATATTCCTTTATTGCAGAAAGAAAAACACAATAAATGTATTTAAAACTTTCAAATCAAGAATTATAATGATTTCTAATCACAGTGCAGTGGTTAGCACGTTCGCCTTACAGCAAGAAGATCACTGGTTCAAGCCTCGGCTGGGTCAGTTGGCATTTCTGTGTGGACTTTGCATGTTCTCCCCGTGTTTGTGTGACTTTCCTCCTGCTAGTTCCCTCCTGAAAAAGACACACAGAAAGGCCAGTTAGCTAATGTAACCCTTTTCTATGCGTTATTTATGTGTTTTCTATTGCGTTATTTTTACAGTATTTGCTATTTTATTAGGACCAGATGTCAGAAGATTTTAATTCGCTCACAAGAGTGTATAGAAATAACAACCGATTTTTGATAGATAAATAAGTCAGACTCAAAAATTACGGTAAATAACTGAGGTAAGTATATTAAACAAGTTAAATGATGGAAACAAAATAAAACATATAAATAAATGTTAAAACCAGTTCAGTTTTATGAATACTAAATTAAAGTAATATATGTATATATCATATACACTGAAATCCCCAACACTTCAGATGATAAATCCACTTCATACAGATTCAGTTTCACAAATCACGTGTTGCATGTACAATGAAGAAGAAAAACAAAAAAAGAAGAAGGAAAATTTGGATAAAAGTAGTAATTCAAAGTCTAAGTTCAATGTTCAACACTCGAAAGTTCTTTTCAGTTCCAGCTCGATGTGAAAAATCCAAAAAAATCAGTCCAGATAGAGCAAAGTCCAAAAACGAATAAAAACAAAAATATGAGCGCAGTGAAAGTGCAAGAATGTTTTGTCCTACCAGTTCAGTGAACAACGGATTAATTCACTTCCAGGCACGATCTTTCAAAGAGGGCGGCTCGCCATGTCCGGACCACCGAGAAAGCATCCACGGCAGGGACAGATCGGGATTTCAGAGTAGAAACACGAAGAAGAACATACATACAAAAAAAAAAACCCGGCCTTGATAAAACACAAAGCCAAAAGAAAAACAAGGATTAATTACTCAATAAACATGTTTAAATAAAATGCATTGTCTGCTCCGTTACTCATTTCAGCATAGATAACATACATGCTAGTCAGTCACATGTTCTCACTGAATACATTAAAGTCTATGTACATGGCTAGCAAAGCTAGCGTCACATGCAATACATTTCCCATGAGAAATAAAGGAAAAAAAATACAAATTCAACCAATGCACATTTTCGGAGTGCATAAACAATATTTACAATTATTAAGTAATAAAACAAACTCCAGATAAACACTTTCAAATAAATCATGCTTGCTTTCCATTCTAAACAGCTACAAAAGCATGTCAAAACCAATTAAACAGCTAATAATAATAATTTTGTACTCACCAAGAAAAGTTAAAGCTGAACAGGGAGAATAAAGAAGAATGTGTCTCGATTAATTATAAGTTTTCTGTTGTCTCGGGCGATTCAATGTACTCGCACTTCTCTCGTTTCACTCTATAACTTGTTGTCAGCTTCCTATCCTTAAAATCTGAAACTTTAAGGCTTTCTTTCAGTCAATTACCAAAACAATATGATTTTAGATAGTTTAAAGGATCTAAACTGCTATCTCAATGTATCTAATCTCGTTCAATCTGCTCGCGCTGCTTAATCAAAGTGACTCTCCGTCACCGGCAGCTCTCTCACACACGCAAGGGGGCGGAGCTAACCTCCGACCTCAACCAAGTCAAAACTTACTTTATTCTCTATTTATTATTATTATTTAAACACTATGTATGTCATATAAAGGAACTTTATTCACAATTTCTTGTCTCAATCATAAAATAAAATGTTAGAATATAAAATAAACTATTTATAATTTGTCTTAGTGACCTAGTCAGTGAGCTGGGTTACACTAACACCACACGTCCTGCTGTTGATGTCCATGCCAAAAAGGAACTGATTTACCAGGGGTGACCCGGGACTTCCTTGAGTGGCGTTCTCTGGCCGCTGCCTCCTCCTCCTCCTCCTACTCCTCCTCCACCAAGGCCCTCTCGAAGAGTCTGCGGCGCTCACATGCTTGGAGAGGGCCGAGGTGAAGTGCGTAGAACTTATCTGAGCTTGAAGTGTAGTGACACATGAAATGCGCCACCTTCCTGCGATCCTCGGAAGAATGTGAATTCTTTGCCTGCGTCAGAGACAGACAGACAGAACCTTTTTGGGGCCAAAGCCGCTGGCAGTCATGGGGGTCACAGGGGGGGCACTGCATAGATACTCACATGCGTCGCAATGGCAGTATGGACGTCAGTGAAGGTGGGCTTGCCGGGAAGCCCAATGCTGGTCCACGCAGATTGAAAATATTTGTTCAGGGTTCGACAGGGACTGGCTCTGGAAGTAAAAAAAAAAATAGGAGGCCTGGCTCCCCCAGGGGAGGCTAGCCCGCAGCTGCAAGAACCTCCGGAACCAGCTGTATTCATTCTTGTTGAGAGACAACTGGGCCGCCCCGAAGGCTCTGTCTGTCTTATGTCAGGTAGCTGGTCAGAAACCCATAGAAGCGCCACTGCTGCCTGGTGTCTGTGTTGGACTCGAGGCTATCTGATGGAAGGCAGTAAGTTACGAGAGGGATTAGACTTTTCCAACAAACCTTGTTACACCACGAATGGTTTAACTTAGCAAGAGCCACTGGTGCCCCAAAGCAAAAAAATTATCTCTGCTCTGGGGCGCCAGCAGCTCTCGGTTAAACTAGCCACATCAGCGTACCCCCCTTCCCCCGTTTTCTGTTCGGGGGGGAAGGGGGGTACACTGACTTGGCTGGTTTGACAGAGAGCTGCTGGTGCCCCGGAGCAGAAAGGGAAGAACGGAAAGGTCAGCATTTCCACCACCACTCGTTCTTCCCATTCGGCGGACCGAACACTCACCTAGAAGGTCAAGGATTTTTCTTACAGCGGTCTGGTGACAGCGTAGCAGGGTGGCTTTGGAGATCAGTCGGCCTTCTTTCGCCTGCTTGGTTCTTACCTCGTGCACCATGACGCGCTGGTGTATGCCGCGAATGAGAGCTTGAACCTCCCTGAGAACCAGCACCAGGGTGGTGCTGGAGAGGCGGCAGGAGGCCGGCGGGGTTTCAGAAAGATAATTTAGGAACTGCGCAATGTTCTTCAGGTAGTGTTGTCTCGTGGGTTCGGGCATGCCCGTTTGGCCCAGCAGAGCGGACCAGGCTCGGATGCACGCCGGCTGGTTGAGAAAAGACAAGGTTTCTGGGTCCGCGTGGCCTTTCGGCATGTAGCCTAGGAAGGCCTTGACCCTCGCCAGTTTGAAGGTGACATTGTTCCGCAGACAGCCGGTGGGCTCGCTTCCCAATTGGAAACCCTCGAACTCTTCCAAAAGCAGGTCTGCAGAACGGGGGCGAAAGTCAAAAGTCAGCCTTGATGATATACCCCCAGCAGCCCAACAGAAAAGTGCCATAACCATACTCAACTCAGGGCGCGGGCGTGGTCCGGGTACTTTGTTGGATCGTAGGCTTCCAGAGTCCCGGAGGGCGTAGCACCTTGGGCCGCCCCTCGGCCGGGGGCCTCACCTTGTCCATCTGCTTGCGGAGGTCTGACAGCTGGGCCTGCATGTGCTCCGTAGCGAGCCTGCAGCGGGGGTCTGCGCACGGACCCTCGGCTTCCGGGCCGTCTGGTTCCCGTTCCTCTTCTGAGGACGACGCCAGCCGAGACACCACGGGTACTGTTGGTTAAGTGGACTGCAACCACCGCAACTCTCGAGCCACTTTCCGATGCTTCGCTCTACCCATGGCCTCTTTCCTGGCCGAGACAGAGAGCTCGGCGTGCTGCTTCAGGTGTCTGTCTAGGTGGGCCGGCGTCCTTCGACAGCCGGCCACCGGGCACACTGTCTTCCGCGTTTCCACGCGGCCAGCGGCGAGCGCGAGCAAAAGCTTCTTCTCTTCCGAGTTTGACACCTTGTGGACCGCGGACAGGTGCGGCGAGAGCCGGCGGTAGACATTGAAGCAGAGTGCACATTCGGCCATGACCGTACAAGACCAAGGCTGGAGGGGAAGGGTACCCACACGCCGCGTGGAGTGGTTTAAAAGATGGCGGACAAGGCGTCCACTTCCGTGGCATTGACGCTGGTGACCCCTCTTAAAGGGGAAGACACCCCACCGTCGCACCATGGGTGTAAAACCGATACCTTCGAGATCACTTTGGTCCAACGCACGTATAGAAGCAGTTGTTATGACTTTTTTTTAGAAGCAGTTGCCCATGTTTGAGGGGCTGGAGGCCCTGACCTCCAGAGCCACGACTGGCACCCCCTCTCCCCAGAGACCCACACCCTTTCTGGGAGGCCAGGGTCCACGTTTGAGGGGCTAGAGGCCCTGACCTCCAGAGCCACGACTGGCACCCCCTCTCCCCAGAGACCCACGCCCTTTCTGGGGGGCCAGGGTCCACGTTTGAGAGGTTGGAGGCCCTGGCCTCCAGAGCCACGACTGTCACCCCCTCTCCCCAGAGACCCACACCCTTCCCCGGAGGGCAAGCGCCCACGTTTGAGGGGCTGGAGGCCCTGACCCCCTGAGCCACGACTGGCACCCCCTCTCCCCAGAGACCCACGCCCTTTCTGGGGGGCCAGGGTCCATGTTTGAGGGGCTGGAGGTCCTGACCACCCGAGCCATGACTGGCACCCCCTCTCCCCAGGGACCCACGCCCTTTCTGGGGCAAGCGCCGGCCCCAAAGGGTCTTCTAGATTGACACCTGTTCTCCAGCAGTGCCCGGGCACCCCACACTTAAGCCAGGAACAATGACTTAGCCAATAGCACCCGCTAGACAGACGTGCCGTTGGTGACCCCCCTGGCTGTGGGGCACCACCCTCTCCACCACCTTGTCGTACTGTGGTTCAAAGATTGCTCGGGTGCACCAGCCTTTCCCATTTCCACCACACGGGGCAGTGCTCAATTTGTGAGGTGGCTGGGGTGCACCAGCAGCACGTAGTTCTAGCGACAGATAATATAGGGGTTTCGTGTTCCCCTTCCTCCAGGCCACCAGTGCCCACCAGCTCGGCGGGGATCGGGGCACTCTCTGTGGGGCTGCGTTTAATGTCTGAACCCCCTTCGAGGCCACAGCACTCTCTGTGGGGCTGTGTTTAATGTCTGAACCCCCGTCGAGGCCACAGCGCTGGCGGGGATCGGACGCACTTTTGCGGGCAGCCAGCCTGGCCATTGACCCCCTGGTTCGTTGAACCACAAAGCTGGCAAAACCTAAGTCCTCATTTTTTCACTTTCCCCGAATTCCTGATGGCAGGTCAGAGATCATTGGCGTCGGACACGCACCTCCAGGCATGGGACGTGCCGGAAAGGCAGTCTCCCGTCGGGCATGGCTTGGCGGGCTGGGGCCTGGGTCTAATCAACTCCACCGGTGAGCGTTGCCACCGTCACCACCCAAATGACGGTTTGTTGTTCCAATCAATTTTTTTACTTCCTCACAATAGCAACACGCCAATAATTTGCCTTAACACCTCTTTTCTTGACCGGAACACCCATGAGTCTACAAAGTGTGGCGCAAATGGATCTGCTATTTAAACAATGTGGGTGAAAACGGGAACATTAAGGTTGCGTTGGTCTGAAAATAGTAACACGTCGGGGCAAACACGTCTTGCGCCTTATTGCGCCTGGTGTATGATAGGGTCCAATGTCACTCCATGTACACTTGTTATGTTTATTTTTACAGCATATTCATTTTAGACTAGCTTTTACTGTCTAGAATGTTTTCATGTGGCATGAGCACATCATTTTGGCAGACTCCTAAACCGCGAGGTCCGGTTGCTTTTTAGATTTGGTCAGAGACAAGATTCATGCATTAGGCACATGTTGTGGTCCCTAATGATGGAAGCACATCTCTGCTGAAAACCACACAGCACCACTGAATTGAACGATGAACTAATGCTCTGGTAATATAGTTTGAAACATTATAAAACATGACGCTCACAGCCTCGACTTCCTCTGACTCACCCATTACAATGATATCTATCTTTAACAGGGGCGCTTCTGGATATTCTCTACATAGGAGATTTTTTTGAACTATAAATAACAGTCTGCCTAGGCCTGTTTACTTTAGTTTAGTGTGCATGCAAGTCTACATAATTATTAACTTTCTGCACCATAGTCAAGCAATGCAGGCTAAATATTTGGCAACATGTCAACACTAAAATGGGGAAAAATCAACTTATTGTTGATTTATCATTGACAAAATGGTTAACTTTTTAAATGTCTCACATACTTTCCTTATAACTAACCAATGAAAAAATTAAGCAACATTAATGCCAAATCTTCATTTTTAAAATCTGTAAATAGTTTGGTTATCTGTGTGTTTTAAAAGGGTTATTTGTCAAATTCAGAAATCTTTTTGTTGACAGCAATATGACTTTTTAAAAAATACTTCATGGAATTAAATTTAACTATTTAAATTGGACTATTTAAATTGGACAATTTACTTTTTTTATGTAAACTGCCATATATAAATCTGATATATGACCATTTATGAACATATTAATATGATAGCAATTTTTTTGTACATATATGTACATTTGTAATTTAAATGGGTGGAAATATATATATGACAGGTAGACTGCATTTTTTGCAATATTTCAAAACATATGCTGCATGTATTATGCATATAGTTGAAGTCTGAATTATTAGCCCCCCTTTGATTTCTTTTTTTTTTTTTCTTTTTTAAATATCTTTTCAAATTATGTTTAAAAGAGCAGGAACATTTTCACAGTATGTCTAATAATATTTTTCATCTGGAGCAAGTCTTATTTGTTTTATTTCGGCTTATTTGTTTTGTTATTTTTTTATTTTTTATGAAATATTTCAAGGTAAAGATTATTAGCCCCTTTAAGCTATTTTTTTCGACTGTCTACAGAACAAACCATCGTTATACAATAACTTGCCTAATTACCCTAACCTGTCTTGTTAACCTTATTAACCTACTTAAGCCTTTAAATGTCACTTTAAGCTGTATAGAAGTGTCTTGAAAAATGTGTAGTAAAATATTATTTACTGTCATCATGGCAAAAATAAAATAAATCAATTGTTAGAGATGAGTTATTAAAATTATGTTTAGAAATTCATTCATTCATTTTCTTTTCGGCTTAGTTCCTTTATTAATCCGGGGTCGCCACACCTGTACCACATGTCTCTGGATTGTGGGGGAAAGCGGAGCACCTGGAGGAAACCCAGGCAAACGCAGGGAGAACATGCAAACTCCACACAGAAACGCCAACTGACCCAGCCGAGGCTCGAAGCAGTGACCTTCTTGCTGTGAGGCGACAGCACTACCTACTGCGCCACTGCGTCGCCCATGTTTAGAAATATGTTGAATAAATCTTCTTTCTGTTAAATAGAATTTAGGGAAAAAATAAACAGAGGGACTAATGATTCTGACTTTAACTGTATAAAGTCTTTTATAAATGGGAAATCCAGACATGAACTTGTATGTTATGGATATAATTAACATTTTTGTATGTTATTCTGTTCAAGTTAAACTATAGAAATAAGTTTATTTTGGTTATTTTTAATCAAAATTTCACTTTTGCAAAACAAATTGGATAAATTAGGGATTATTAAGATCTGACATAGAACTCAGTTCTTCAAATTTTCTATGTAAGCTTGAAAAGATTGTACACTCTTAACAACTCAGTAACTACATCTATGTTGATAGCAAATTTGTAAAAGATCCATTTCAGTGACAGCTTTTATAAAATTCTTGTTAAAAACTTAAATATTGAACAGTGATATTTGATTCATTTAGCAATGGTAAAGATATCGGTGGCACTTTAGTTTAGGTCACAATTCATGCTATTAACTACTGGCTATTATCTTTCTATTAATAAGATTATAACTAATGATAAAGAGTTTACGTATGATTTTATTCTGTATCTGTAATCCTATACACAAAACATAAACCCAACTTCTACCTACTATTACTAAATATCTGCCTACTATTACTAAACTATTAATAAACAACTAATTAGTAGTTTATTAAGCTAGTAGTGTTTGTTAATGGTTTGTTAATACCGTGAATTATGACCCTGAACTTAAGTTTTACCAAGATATCTTTGAAAATAACATCAAGTTTGCGATGACACTGACTCTCCTCATTGAAAATTAGAGCTTTTGTTTCAAAAAGAGTCTGTTTTTGAGTCTTAGACTATATAATTTCTTAAAGGAATAAATGGTTTTGCTAGTAAAATATTTTGTAATGCCACAAATATTTAATAATCAACCAAGTGAGATAAATTACCTTTAAACTGATCAAAGATTGTATCCAGTGGATTCTCTTGAAAGAATAATACAGTATTAACACAAATTAATTTTGCTTTAAAGAAATCAGAAACATCTTTACATTTATTTGGAAATTGTTCTCACACTTTTGATGTGGCATTCTTGACTTGTGAACTAACTCATTTTTTATTTCATGAATGGAAAAAGGTCAATATGAACCTTTTTTTCTGTTAGTTATAAATTAAATTTATGAATTAAAACATCAATATCTAGATGCAAACCCTTTTTTGAGATTCAAACTAGAAAACATTTGTTTTGTGTGTGTGTGTGTGTGTGTGTGTGTGTGTGTGTGTGTGTGTGTGTGTGTGTGTGTGTGTGTGTGTTTGTGTGTGTTTAAAAAAATCAAGGAATACAAATACATGTTTTTAAGGACTGAATATTAGTATGGGATGCCTGACAAAATTGAGTATTGTTGTTTTTGTTTTGGCAGCATTTTTATTAATAATTAATACACAAGTGCACCTAAAATATTGTACGTGCAAAATGTCAGAAGAAAGTAATATTTTTGGGGCTGTGCGGCAGTGCATTGGGTAGCACTGTCGCCTCACAGCAAGAAGGTCGCTGTTTCAAGCCTCGGCTGGGTCAGTTGGTGTTTCTGTGTGGAGTTTGCATGTTTCCCCCACAGATCCAAAGACATGCGGTATAGGTGAATTGGGTAAGCTAAATTGTCCGTAGTGCGTGAATAAGTGTGTATGGATGTCTCCCAGTTCTGGGTTGCAGCTGGAAGGGCATCCTCTGCATAAAAACATATGCTGGATAAGTTGGCGGTTCATTCCGCTGCGGCAATCCCTGATCAATGAAGCTGAAAAGAAAATGAATGAATGAATAATTTTTCAGCTTTTAAATTAACTTAAAATGTTCAGTTGTAAACCAGCGTCAGTTCTTGGCTGATGTTGTAATTCAGATTTATTGTTTTGGTCGGCTGTGTGTCACTGAATTTACATTGAATTTACACTGAAGTTACATACAGTATCAGAAAACTCCTCCTCGCCTCACCCTGCCAGCACTGGGAGATTTCATTATAGACAAGCGATGGGAAGTCAGACTCATTTCCGCGACTCGGCTCTTTCGAACAGTTCGTTTTGGTTCAAAACTAATTATTATGTGATTCATTTACGTCAATGCGGAATCACGTCATCTGTTGATATCAGTTCTTTCGCTCAGCTTAATGCGAGGGATCACTATGCTAATACAGCTTATTTTGTCTTTGAAAACCCTTTTAGACGTCAAAGTGGTACTGCATTCGTATTAAATTTACACAATCTGATGTCGCACAGTTGATCTTTTTTTTAAATAACTGCATTTCATAGCAATACAATAATAAAACAGTTTTAATTAAGTAAATCGAAAGCAACAATGTAACCATGAGCCGGTTTAGTGAACCGGTTCAGTTGAATCATTGAAAGGATTCGACTCGAACGATTCGATCGAGAATCGGACGTCGCTTTAAAGTAGCATATCAACCTCCGCCCATACTCTGCCACTTCCTCTTTACATTTACATGCCCACAGACTCTCAAACAGATGTCACACCTACCGACACCGATGACCGTGGGAAGAGCCATATTTCCATTAAGGATTCTTTAAAGAAATGTCAGACTGAGTCGAGTTTTCTGTGATAAAGTGAAGCGCTTGCTGAAATGATTCTCCTCGCCGAGTGAAATGACACGGTCAAGCGGAGCTGGACGCGTATTCAGATCATGCAGACAGATGTGCTGAACACAGTTCGTTAAGAGAACACATTGCACTCCTCCACTGACGTTCAACTTCAAAGAGAAAACAAACGCACGTCGGACTGCGTCAAACCGACAAGGTTTGTTCATATTAATAGCAAATATGACGACAAGAATAAATAAAGTAGTTGCCTAGTTCTGAAAACGTTCCACTTATGAGCCTGAGATTACTATCTACAGTCGCAAATGACAATATTCGACTACAATGATTTGGTAACACTTTATTTTAAGTTGCAGTTCACGCTATGACTAGCTTTACCCGCCTATTGTTAGATTAACTCGATATTAGTAGTTATTATAAAGTGTGATCTTATTATACACCCCTTTATCATGCAACATGAACCCATCTACTAGGCTACCTTTCTAACTAACTTAGATAAGCAGCGAATTGTTTTTTAAGTATTAGTTAATGGTTTGTTAATAGCGTTAATTGGGACGTAAAATAAAGTGTTACCAGTTATTGAAATGCTATTTAAATGCAAGGCTATTGTTTATCGTTTTATATAGACCAGTCTGTATTGTGTTCATGTATTAAGTCGAATGACCTTTAATAGAGAATTCAGTCATTCTATATAACTTAGATTAGTGGTTGTAGCCTAACCTACCCTGCAGTTGTTACCTTTGCTATTTGGATTTATCTTTTACTTCGTTCAACCCATATTTTGATTTATGGACAGTTAATTTAGATTACAGTTATGTTATCACATGAAGCTGATTTATACCCTAAAGGGATAATTCATCCAATGATGAAAACCATGTTACCGTTTACTCACCCTTCACTTGTCCAAACCTGTTTGAGTTTCCTTTTTTTTAATGAACACTCAAATAAAGATGTTTCAATAGTATGTTGGAAATTGTTGCCATTGATTTTCACAGTAGGCTATTTGTTTTTCCTACTGGTTACTGTTTTTCAATATTTTTCTAAGTTGCTTGTTTTGTTATAAACAGAGAAAATAAACTCAGTGGTTTGGAACCACTTGTCTGTGAGTAAATTTTCATTTTTGGGTGAACTATCCCTTTAACTTTTAATTGAATTTTCAAATGCTTCTTAATTTTAACGCTAGAAAGGTTAAACGAATTAAGTTTAAAAAAGACAATCAGTAGAAATTTGTGTAAATAAAAGTGTAAAAGTTTGAGTATGAGTTTGTTTACTGTAAATATTTAATGTGCTTAATTTTTATTTTATAAAATACATGTTTTTTTTCCAAATAAAAAGTAGAAATTTTCAAATACTAAAATAAAAGATGTCTATAGTGTCAAAGTCCATATAGCTGAGTTTAAGTTAAGCCTAAATTTAACTGGTAAACATTTATTCATGTCCAAGAATCCACTCTCTAGTTATATTCCAAATTTGATGTTATCACAAAAAAATTAGAATTTGGTTCCCAGGTTTAGTCCAAGTTTGTCTTGTTGAGTCCAAGTTTACTCCAAGTCTATTGTTTATTAAGTTATTGTCTAGACGTTTATTAATCTGTTGTTGTGACATTGACTGTACTGTCTGCCAAGTCTGAGTCCAAGTTCTGTATCCCTCCATATGTCTATCCAAGATCATTTGATGTTATAACAAAAATTGAGGTAGCCATGAAAGTTTGATTAGGTGATCAAAAAATAAAAATCAGCAGAGTAACACAGAGTAACAGAAATTCATTGATTTTTTTTTTTTTATATTAGTCATTATCACAGATTACCACAAGTCAGTCACTGGCTATTAACCCTTAAATTTCAGATCTTTACAAAGATTTATGTTTCATCATGTTAAGAATTGAAATTTCTGCATCAATGCATTGTCTGATTTCAAAACGGCTTCACATTTTTTATATCTAATCTAGCATATGTTATTGAAATGAAAGTGATACACAGAGGCCTTGTTTACACATATTAAAGGGTTAGTTCACCAAAATATAAAAATTGTTTTTAATAACTCTAGAAAGATACTAAAAACATCCTCAGAACAGATAATGTGCCTTCAGCGTTTCTTCTCCTTAGTGTCAGTACATTGCGCACATTCAGGAGCACTGTGCAGTGACATGTAATGTTTTGAGGATGTTTTTTGCTACTTGATTACTTTTAAAACCCTCACACAGTCACAGGCCTCAATGAACACTTGCAAAATTATAAATAATAATCCAGACTCAACATTGCGTATAATTGTGATTTGTTTATTGACTAATGAGCACATTGCGATAATGATGCTGAAACGATATAACTGTGATCTTTGTTTTGTCTTTGGATTTGTAACACAAATAATAATTTAAGTGAATTCTAAGAGCTTCCTCATTCTCAATGAACAGCAAGGTTCCCTACTCAAAGTCTAAAAAGGTATCAAAAACATCCTCAGAACAGACCATATGCCTTCATTGTTTCTTCTCCTCAGTGTCAGTATATTGTGCACATTCAGGAGCACTGTGCAGTGACGTGTTTGAGGATGTTTTTTGCTACCTTTTTAGGCTTTGAAATGAGTAGGTAACCTTGCTGTTCATTGAGAATGAGGGAAATCTTAGAATTCCCTTTAATCATCTCAATTTGTGTTTTGAATCCGAAGACAAAACAAAGGTCACAGTTAGGGCTGCACAATATATCGTTTCAGCATCATTATCGCTCATTCGCAATTGTCACATCGCAATTATATGCAATGTTGAGTCTGGATTAATATTTATTATTTCACAAGTGTTTATTGAGGCCTGTGAATGCGTGAGGGTTTTAAAAGCATTCAAGCATAAGAAATTGTACCGTTTGTAATTTTGACAAATTAATAACAATTATTTTTTACTAAATTGCTTATAAAACAAAGACTATGCAGTATTATTTGTATCTCTTTATTTACTGAATTTATCTATGCTTGTAGATTGTTTGATATATGTTATGCACCCCTTATTAGGGTTGGGTTGATAGACGATGCCATCATCCATCGCCGATGGCCGATAGCCATCACAATGCTGAGCCGACATCGCAGTCCTCCTAGCATTTCTGAAAAGGCCTCCTTCCACACTATAACGCTGAAAACGCACATCACGTGAACACACACACACACACACACACACTCTCTCTGTCATGCGCTACAGCTTATGCACGTCTAAGCTCCAGGCAGTCAGCAGGTGCTTTGAGCACAAAACCCCAGAGAGCAGTGCATGTTGGACAGTCTATCTAGGATGTACCACTGGATCGCGTCTCACTATAGTTGTTAAATATGATATTTAATTAATCTTGTCTTTGTTTAACCACTCTTCTGTCTTTTGAATCTATCAAGTAACGTGTCACAGCATCAGTACACTGCTTCAATCTTTCTTTTTCACACTTGTACTTAGTAGTTTTAGCGAAAACCTCAGATACTGTTGGTTGGTTCCTGTTGGTTGTGCACCTTTTTTTACAAACCAAGTTTGTCAACGCCATTAAAATGACACAAATCACTCTGCCTATTCATGCCAGAGTCACGCGGAAAAAGTGATTGACAAGTGGTAATTTGTGTGTAACTTATTTTTATTTATTAATGATTTGGTTATGGGTAAAACAAAGACCATGTGGATCAGGTAGTTGAAACAGTATGTTACAAATAATTAATTTGTTGGGAATTAATTATTCATAAATAATTCATTCGCCGCCTACAATGACGATGCCATGTCCATCACGATGTTTTACATTAGACATCGTACGATGCCATACACCCTATGAATTATCCCAATCAATCTAAAATTATACATTTTTCCAAATAATTATTCAACTCATCTGGTGAAATTGTATTCAGATCTAAATATATAATTGCAGATAAAAAAAAAGAACGCAATGTTAGATTTTTCCAATATCGTGCAGCCCTAGTCACAGTTGTTTGGAAGAACACAAGGGGGAGTAGTTAATAACAGAATTTTCATTTTTGGGCGAATTAAAACTTTAGGATGTGTTTTTGTCAATCTTATTACAAGTTTGTGACAATAAATACATGCGCAAATGGGTAAAAAACATCTACTCTCTGTCCTCTGATACAATTCTAAAGCATTACAGGATGTGCTGGATTTAAACTTTGCCATCCCAAACCAGACAAAGTGTGGATTGAAAGGGCAAAGAAAAGAAGCACAATTTACCACTTCTACCAATCCCGATTCAATGAGAAACTCACATTAACTATGTTTACATGGACATCAGTAATCAAATTATTTGCCTGATTAAGACAATAATATGATTAGGGTGTTTACAAGAGTTGCTTTTGAATGTTCCTTTCATGATCCCGTTTTACATGTTATAGCACGTAATTTGATTAACTTCATTGTGTCACCGCACTATCCACGTTTCCTATGAAGTTTCATGTAATTTCGGGTGTTTCATTTTTAATGCTTTGACTTTAACTGCAGTTCGGCAGTTTCACTTTAATTCAGGAACATTTCATTCATGCCCCGTGACAAACTGAGGTATTGGATGCGAGTACAAATTAGGGACTAGTGGAAGAGTGTTGTTTTAATGCAATTTGATTGCACATGCCGAATGCGAGAAAAAAAAAAAACCTTTGCATTTTGCGGTGTTGGTGTCTGTAGTCCTTTAATGACTTGATAGGTACAGAGAATAGTGTCAAACAGCCGTGTGTGTATAGACTATCCTATCGCAGTACGCAGCGAAAAGTCCTACTTGACGGTAATAGTTTGTTAAGGTGTTAACCTGTCTGTATTGCACTTCAATAATGGCACTAAATGGCACTACTTCACGTCTTAATCCGATTTCTGTTTAGTTAGATTATGACTTTAGTTGGATTAAATTAATCAAAAATTGCTGTTTACATGGTACACTCTTAATCAGAGTATTGTCTTATTCGCATTAAAATCCGATTATTGGTGTCCATGTAAACGTGATCACTGTTCTGCTTAGTTTTGCATCTATCAGAGCATAAAAGAAACCAGCTGTTGTCAGAATTGTTTTCTATTATCTCATTTTACGTTCATAAGTAAATTGTGAAAGTGTATTTCACAATATTAGATCCAAACATTATAAAACGCCCATACATACAGCTGCCAATTGACCCTCCCCTCAAATAAATCAGTTAAATGTTTGAAACTGGACAAAACATGGATTTAAACACAAGGAAGTTTTTCCTCATCTTTGTGACCCAGTAAACAAGGCTTCAATGGTGGTAAAATCTATTTATGTGCATGTAGTATGATATTCACTCTTATTTTTGGCTGTTTTATGTGTAGGATGGTCTGCAATCTCTCTTTAGGATCTGCGAGGATATGAACTGACTCCAGAGCTGTACTGACTCTTGTGCTGCGCTCTACTTGGAGCACAAACTCTCAAACACACATGCACAGTGACTCGTGTGCTGTTACTAGGGCTGAAAATGGTGTGCCTGCTAGTGATGATATAGCCACAAGAAGCAACAGGTCCTGCCAGCACCGATTGCAGGTTTCGCTGGGGGTACTGCTTGTGATGGGAGGCCTGGCGTTCTTCGTGACCATGAGCTCTTATACTATTCTCATTGGCTTGGCCATAGTGTTTCTGGGCCTCTTGATACTCATCCGTGTCTTCTGTGTGGTCTTCAAATCCAGTCACGTAGCTGTGCCAGGGCACTTTCTTCTACACCCACGAACGGGAACCCGTTACACCCACCATCAAGCCATTGCGGTGCAGAGGTAAGACAACTGATTTCTATTAGAGAACTGGATTTCTCGTGATTTCATGAAGAGCCTCAGTTGAGCCATTATTTTGAAATCTCTACTTTGCTCATGTGTTGTACTGAATTACAGGAAGACTCCACTTTTTTGAAAATAGGCCAATTTTACATGTCCCCTAGAGCAGTGGTCACCAACCCCCAGGCCGTGGATCGGTACTGGTTTGTGGATCAATTGCAGGTTGTCCGCGGGGGTCTTAAAAAGTATTAAAAGTTGATAAATCAATTATGAGAAAATTAAAAGGTATTAAAAAGTCTTCATCGCGTTTTTACGAGATCTTAAATTTTGTTTAAGCGTTGTCTAAAGTGTTTGACTTCAAAAAATGCTTAAATATATTTATTTTCCTCCTAATATTAACAACGGCATGCTCGATCCACACGATTGGTTCAGGCTGGGGCGCATTTGGCCAAGCTCCTCCGAGCAGGTGATGTCACGTAATTTGCATCAAACGCAGGGAGGTGATATGATGCTCTCCACATGTAGCAAAACCTTAGAGCGAAACAGATGGCAAAGTGGGAAAATGTAAGTTTGCATACTCCTGGTTGGAGAAAGACAAGTTTAAACAGTGGCTGAAGCCCGTCGCTGAAAACAACCATGTAATTTATTCTTTCAAGCTTCTTTCTTCCGAGCTTATTTGAGTTCTGTTGCAAATTTAGATTTTAAAATTTACATTTAGATCTGGTTTCCAAAATCTCACGTTAAAATTGGGCACTACCAAAAGAGAGAGATAACAGATAAAAGTGTATGTTTTGCGAGGATTGTAGGCTAAATGTCAGTTTTGTTAGCCCCTTTGTGATGAGACATGAGTGCCGCGTGAGGTTTATAGCTGGTGAGGCACTGACTCTTTCAACATCAGATATACTCAATATATTTGCCAACTACCGATTGTGTTTCATATATCATATCATATCATAATATTTCTCTACACGTAGCAGGTACATATTGGGCTACGGAAGAATGTATAGCAATTATATATCAAATATGCCAAAAAACACCCAGCTGGATGTTACAGAGTCCTGTCAGCCTATTATAAGCTACACACAGCATCACGGCAGATGCAAGTGCTCTCTTCTCATTCACACACACACACACACACACACACACACACAGAGCACCACAGTGGATGCACTCACATTCACATATCACAGCTTTATTGGCATGACAAATAACTGTACATTCGTATTGCCAAAGCAGTGCATACAAACAAGACAGTGCAAAAAGGGTAGTAGTGCAAAGCAGTAGTGCTCTCTCTCATTCTTTCTCACACACACACAGCGCTACGGCGGATGCGGGCGCCCTCTCTCTCTCGGGGGCGCTATATTGTTAGACCGCCTGCTCCCGTTCAAATTACACCAGAGTTCCCGACCGGTACCGCGTTTTATTCTGAAATTTATTAAATGACCTCCAACTTGAGTGCCAAAATTTAAACCACATGCTAGCAAAAACAGACGTCTTTGGAAAGTTTCTTTTAAATGTTTCTTTGGCGAAGGGGAAAAGGCCCGGTGAAGGACCCACAAACTGCCAAGGAATGGAAGGATGGCATTTTACGATGGCTTTAGGGGCCATTCACAAAGTGTTTTTTCTGTGCGCAAGTTCGTTATTTTCAATGGAGGCACGCACGAGCGCACCTTGAGTTTTCTCAGTAAATAAGCAATGTTTTGTCAGCTCGTCATCTTCTGAGAAAACGGTTGATAGTCGCCTTGCACTCTATGTAGAACCCATCTAACATCCACCCTTCGTGCCGCGGTAAAATGATCAAGCGTTGACCGGTCTGAGGTGATAAAAAGTTTGGGCACCACTGCTCTAGAAGTAAACTGTTAAGTTTCACTATTTTTGAATTTGTTGAGCAGATCTCTGGGTCTTGCGGGAGCACTTTATTTTTAGCTTAGCATAAATAATTGAATCGGATTAGACCATTAGCGTCTTGCTCAAAAATGAATATAATTTGTATAATTTTTCTATTTAAAACGGGACATTTCTGTAGTTGCAATTTGTACTAAGAATGACAGAAATGAGAAGTTTTTCTATTTTCTATCTGTGTAATATCATTGCATCTGTGTAATATCATAGCTACAGCTATGGTACAGTAGTAAAGTTCCTTGATTATTACACTGGAATGAGAGTATATGGTTCCTAGCCATATCAGCCTAGAAAATAGCAACTTTTCATGTCTGTTAGTCTTCGTACATGATGTATGTACAGAAGAGTCAAGCTTTAAATAAGAAAATTATCTAAACTCTTTTTTTTTTTGACATTTTTGAGAGAGATGCTAATAGTCCAATCAGTTTTAATAATCTATGCTAAGCTAAGCAAAAAATCCCCCTGCCAGACCCGAAGAATGGATTCATTAATTATTCATGCTCATATCATTCCAACATCATAAGACCTTCGTACATCTTCAGAACATAAATCAAGATATTTTAGATTAAATCCAAGAGCTTCCTGACCCTTTATAAACAGTGAGGGTCATGAAACATGTAAAACCTCAAAACAGTCCATGTGTCATCTGTGATCCAACTGTAACTTAATAAAGCTACAATTATATTTTATGCACAAAACAAGACTAAATTATTGACTTTATTCTACAGTTTCTTCTCGTTAACATAGGATGCATGTTCACAAGAGCATTGCGCACATATAAGAAAAGAAAGCTGAAGAAAAGAAACATAATAAAATCATTGAATAAAATTATTATTATTAGCATTCTCATAGCTACATAAAGTTATATTAGTAAAATAATCACAAACTTTTAAACTAAGTTAGGTAGTAGTTAAGTTGATCTAGTCAGTGGAAAATTTTCTACAAAATATGGTGCAATCTTAAAGATATTTCAGGAATTCCTGTGACATTTTCCTTAGCACACACTTGTATGATTGCTGGAAAAGATAAACATCAGTTGTGAAATGTGAGAATGCTGGAAAACAATCCATCGATTGGTGGTTTTGTACACACTCTGTAAATCTCTGGCTTCAGTTTGTTCAAATATGCAAACCAAGTAGGTGCTCAGTCTGTGTCTTCTCGGCCTGCTCTCGGTTTGAAAGCCAAAGTTAAGCAGAAGTAACAAATGTTCTGATTATAGAAGTAGGTCAGCAGTGAAAACAGTCTGCAGTGTGAGGCGGCAGACATCTGCATCCTGTCCATAAACTCATGTCACTGCTGTTTACATTAATTTCCTAGCGTGAAAGCTCAATTTACTAGCCGGAAGGCAAGGTTTTTATTTGCCTCTAATAGCAAGAGCAATATCCAACATGTTTGATGTGAGACGTTCATATCATATTCATACTTTGTTTATTTTGTGTTTTATTTTGCTGATTAACTTAATAAGTGTATGGGTGTATGTTTCCCAGTACTGGTTTGTGGCTGGAAGGGTATCCACTGCATGAAACATACGCCGGAATAGTTGGCGGTTCATTCGGCTGTGGTGACTCCTGATAAATAAGGGACTAAGCTAAAGGAAAATGAATGAATGAATGATTTACTGACCCTTAGGACATGCAATAGTTGACTTTTTCTTTAGAACATTAAATAAGATTTTAGCTGAAACTGTGGTCCTAGACAAAAAAGAAAATGAAGCAGGACTCTTGACAATATGTTGAGTTCTTATAAAGCTGAAATGTTAGTCGATTTGAGAAAGTTTGCTATCATTAATCCACGTTAAAGGGATAGTTCACCCCTAAAAGAAAAAATACCTCAACATGTATTCTCCCTCATGTGGTGTTAAATCGGTTTGAGTTTCTTTATTCTATTGAACAGTAATTTTTTTTTCCTGCACTGTAAAACCCAACAGTCAATGTTATCAAATGAATTGAGTGTGGTTAACTAAAAATGTACTGAAAGTTAATTCTACTCATTTGAAAAGAGTTTTGAACTCAGTCTTGAAGGTAATGAGTCAATTAAATACCTCATTACTTCAACTTAAATAGCATAAGTTCACAGTACTCATATAGATTCGTTTTTTAACTCAAATTGTTTGTAGCAATTGGTTTCCTCAAACGGTTTGAGTTGCCTTAACTTATTGGGTTTTACAGTACTCAGTTGGTTTGAGTTCTCTTCATTTATTGGGTTTCACTGTGCTCAAATTGCTTCGTTTACTCAAATGGATTAAGTTCACAGTACTCATTAGGTGTTATGGAAGTAGACAGACAAACAGGGTGAGTAAATAGTGATGAAGGTTTATTTAAACAGCGGAGCAACAGAAGGATTACAAGAGGAATGTGAATGAAGTCCGGGATGATATTACTGTCCTTCTCCTTAACAGGAGGGATGATGGTTGAAGAGGAAGACCGAATGCACACACCAGATGACTTGCGGGGAGACAGACTGAAGACACACACACACTTCTGACAGGATGCTGGGAACACTGGACAGACTGGAAACAAACAGAGATCAGGTCAGTTACAAGTGGCAAGGTAAGGATAGCAAAAACTGGAAGAGTATCTGCTATGGGTCCGCTTCATATAAACAAGCCCGGACAATGAGTGATGTGAGGTGTGTGCTTAAATGGTGCCAAGGTGATAGGGTGCAGCTGTGCGTGATTAATACTCAAGTGATGATGGGAGCTGTGTGGAATTGGTGGAAGAGCCTGGCCAATCTGTGACATTACTCCCCTCCCCAGGGCCCGTTCCTGAGGGCCTAAACCTCAGACGGTGGTGGTCTACCTCATCCACGAGGTGGCGGGAGGGGGTTCCTTTTCGTGGCCAGGCTCTGTGGAGGGAATCAGAGGTTCGTGATATGGTTTAAGGAGTGACACGTGAAATGTGGGGTGGATTCTGTACTGAGGTGGTAGCTGTAATTTGTAGGTGATGGGGTTGACCTGTTCCAGGATGGTGAAGGGACCAACAAATCTGGCACTAAGTTTTTTGGAGGGCAGTCGCAAGCAGATGTCTCTGTTGGAGAGCCAAATCTTCTGCCCAGGATTGTAGACGGGCCCTGCAATCCTCCTCCTGTCTGACACTTCCTTAGCTCTGCGAACTGCCCTCTGAAGATGGTGATGTGACTCGTCCCAGACCAGTGATCCACTGCCGGTACATCTGATGGTTCGCCATCCCAGTGGCGGTTGGAATCCCAAAATACACTGGAATGGCGTGAGTCCAGTGGTGGGTTGCCTCAGTGAATTCTGGGCGTATTCTGCTCAGCCCAGAAACTGGTTCCAGGAATTTTGGTGACCGTGACAGAAGGTCCTGAGGAACCGTCCCACTTCCTGGATCTTCCTCTCCGTCTGGCCGTTGGTGTGAGGATGATATCCAGACGAGAGTTGGAGTTTGGAGTTTGAAGAAGGCTTTCCATAGTCTGGAAATAAATTGGGGACCTCGGTCCGAGACTATATCTTCTGGTAGACCAAAACATCAAAAGACATGGTTAAAGAGATTTTCTGCTGTTTCTAGGGCCGTGGGAAGACCTTTTAAGGGAATCTACTATGACCAGAATTCAGGTATTACCATCGGAGGAGGGAAGGTCCGTCATGAAATCTACTCCTAGGTGTGACCAGGGACGGTTCAGGATGGGCAAGGGATGGAGTTTTCCTGCAGGTAGATGTCGAGGACTCTTAGATATGGCACATTCTCTGCAGCTTTGTACATACCTCCTCACATCCCTTGCCATGTCCGGCCACCAAAAGCGTTGAGATAGCAGCGAGAGGGTGTTGTTGGCCCCGGGTAGTCCAGTGCACAGAGATGTATGACTAGAATGGATGAGATGTACTTATTGATTTTCAGGGACAACCCACCGATTAGGGGGACAGCCCGGCGGAGGTATGGAGTCAGGAGTGGCGATGGCTGGAGGAGCAGACCATTGGATGGGGCAGATATCAATGTGTTCTGGAAGATTCTTGGCCGGGGTTTCAATGGTCTTTTATTGATCGTGAATTCTGAATAATGCATCTGCTCGAATATTTTTAGATCCGGGTCGATATGATATGGAGAAATGGAATCTTGAGAAGAACAATGACCAGCGCGCCTGGCGAGGACAAAGTCGTTTCGCATCTTTTAGATATTGTAAGTTCTTATAATCTGTGATTACTTGGAAGGGATGTTTGGCACCCTCCAGCCACATCGACGCTTTATTCATAACTACAGTATTGTCACCGCTCCACTCACCAACCTTCTCAAAAGCAAACCCAAAAAATTATCCTGGCCTACCGAGGCCGCCGCAGCCTTTCAAAACCTCAAAAAGGCCTTTACTCAGGCTCCACTCCTGACTCATCCTGATCCAGACCTACCGTTCGTGGTGGAAGTAGATGCCTCAACCACTGGAGTGGGAGCCATCCTTTCTCAGGTTCACGGCACTCCCAAGTTACTCCATCCATGCGCCTATTTCTCCCGGAAGCTTAACCCAGCGGAGAGGAATAGTTTTTGAACTTAAATGGTTTGTTGCAATCGGTTTCTTTAAATGGTTTGAGTTACCTTAACTTTTTGGGTTTTACAGTGTACTATGGAAGTCAATAGATACCAGCACTTTTTTAAAAAAATATATTTTTTAAAGGTTTCGAAGTGAAGGGTGAGTAAAGAACGGCAGGATTTTCATTTTTGGCTGAACTGTCTCTTTAAGGATTCAACGGTCATACACTGTAGTCAGGATTCGATTCAATATGATCCAATATTTTAAGCTATTAAGACATATGATAAAAACATTTACAGTCACTTCAAATGTTAAATCAAGACATGAATAGACAGCTTGGCTCTGTTCCCCAGGCAAAGTTGACACCAGAATACAAAACTGATGGTTCTGAACCTGAAAATCCCACCTGAAAGTCTCACTTCTTTCCTATTACTACACTTCCATGCTAGAAAAGACCATCTAAAGTGCTTTGCAGAATCATACTACTAAAAGTAAATCTGATCTTGTTGATTTAAATTATGTTTGTGGTTTTAATTTTAATGCTTCAAATAATCAAATTCATTCATTTATTCAGCCCTTTATTAATCTGGGTTTGCCACAGAGGAATGAACCATCAACCTATTCAGCATATGTTTTACACATTGGATCACTGGGAAACATCCAAACACACTCATTCACACACATACACTACAGACAATTTAGCTTTACCCAATTCATCTATACCATAAGTTTTTGGACTTGTGGGGTAAACCGGAGCACCCAGAGTAAACCCACGCGAACACAGGGAGAACATGCAAACTCCACACAGAAATGCCAACTGACCCAGTTGAGGCTCGAACCAGAGGCCTTCTTGCAGCACGATCGTGCTACCCACTGCGCCACTGTGGCGCTCTGATCAAATTCATCACAGTTCTAATACCAAAGTTTATTAAAATGACCTTTCCCAGACCTTGAAGTGTCATTTTGTCCAAAGCTTTAAATTCTGTCCCCACAACTCACTCTCATGTCGTTGTTGTGTGTCAGGATCACCAGTAATCAAGCATTTGCAGATCACTGGAGAACTACAAATCTGCTACTTTAATGAACTACAGATCCCATCATGCACTTCACTCACACACCTGGCCCAGATTCCTTCTGATTGCAAACAAACAGGACCAATCAGGTGGACTATAAACAAAGCACACACATTGTTGCTGAGTCTTGGTTGCTGTAAGTGAGCATTGTCTAGAGCAATGGTTCTCAAACTTTTAAACCAGCGACCCCCAATGTAAGATTGTCAAGAACTCGCGACCCCCCCCACTATCAAAGCACATACAAACAATAAAAATAGCTTTTTTTTAAGCTGTTCACAATATTTTAACTATTTACTATACATTACAGGGCTCGAAATTAACATTTTTGCTTGGTAGTACTGGTGCTCCTAACTTTAAAAATGTAGGCGCACCAGCCAAAATTTAGTCGCACCCACCTATTACACTGCGGTCACGCCATCTGTGGTTCCGAGAGAAACGGTCACGCTATCTGTGCTTTAAATTGTAGTGTGCGTCTACTCTGTGTTTTGCGGTAGATTAAAGACGCGTGTGTTTAATGCGCTGCAGTTTTATAATCTTGTTTCACTTTTATTCGCGTTAATAAATTCAAATGAGGAATAATCAAAAATCGTCACTTTTGTTCATATTTGGGTATATAATAGTCATGAATTTGCATGTAGACTATGCTATTATTCCTTTGTTTTTCTGTAATTGTGTTTTATTTGCGAGTTTAAAACAAAATTAATAGTATTAAAGTCATTACTCGGCTGTCATGACTAGTCACATTCCTTTTTATATTCACAACTTACTATTTAGGTTTTTACTGTAATTATAACTGTTTTATTGGTTTATTTGTGTTTTTTTTTTTGTAAATATTTTCCCCTTTTTCATGTGGAATGTTGCTAAATTAATGAAAAAAAATTTTTTTTTGTACGAATGTTTTCCCTACTTCAATCACATTTAAATAATAACATACCAAAATCATGTGAAATACTGACTTTTTACAGAAGAGTCATATTAGAAAAATCATAAAAAAATAAAATCAAATTGTTTTCTGCCAACTCCACCAGATTATTATTCTACATGTCCTGATGTACCACTGTGCCCACTTTTCATATCATATTAGTGTTGCATATTTTAATAATAGCGTGCTAAAATCATGGAAAATACAGTGTATTTACTGTACGGTAAAAAACACTGTATTTTCTATGATTTTACCACGCTATTATTACAATATATTAATAGTATAGTAATATTATGTGAAAAGTGGGCACAGTAGTACATCAGGACATGTAGAATAATAATCTGGTGGAGTCGGCAGAAAACAATTTGATTTTATTTTTTTATGATTTTTCTAATATGACCATACAGTAAAAACATTGTATTTTCCATGATGTGAATATAAAAAGGAATGTGACTAGTCATGACAGTCGGGTAATGACTTTAATACTATTAATTTTGTTTTAAACTTGCAAATAAAACACAATTACAGAAAAACAAAGGAATAATAGCATAGTCTACATGCAAATTCATGATTATTATATACCCAAATATGAACAAAAGTGACGATTTTTGATTATCCCTAATTTTAAAGTATTTACGCGAATAAAAGTGAAACAAGATTATATAACCGCAGCGCATTAAACACACGCGTCTTTAATCTACCGCAAAACACAGAGTAGACACGCACTACAATTTAAAGCACAGATAGCGTGACCGTCTCTCTCGGAACCGCAGATGGCGTGACCGCAGTACCAATTACCCACCATATTATACAAGTTTTATAAACAGATTTATTGCATTTGAAATCAACACTAATCAAAACTAACAAGCACAAAAAATATATATGCATGCGTGAGGAAAATATGTCTCAATGAAATCCCGATATCACAAGAAAATAAATTTTTATAACATAACTGAGTGACCAAAAGATACACGGACGAACCGCTCACCGGCCCTGCATGCACTGCTTGACATGAATTCATTAATGAATCTGTTAACGATAACTGTGCTATGTTCTCACAGATGGTGTCTGATTTTGCACAGATGCTTTTATACATCATTTTAATAGCAATACCGGTCTTTTCATGAGCTGCAATATTAGTTTAATCTTAGTCAGTGCAAGCCCTTTTGTGATGGTGTACGTGGTGTTAAATTTTACATATTGCTGCCACTTGTACGGCTGACAGCGTCTGGCGATAAAATGAAGGATTAAACAGAACCTCTCATGTATAATATGTGTAAATGTGGCAAACAGTTACCTGAAAATTCCCTCCCACAGACTTTACAGTGAATGCTTTAGGTATTATCAGAGCGGACTCGAAGCCAATGGAAGTATTTTATCCACTCATCAATAAGTGTAGATGGTGGATTAACATTCACCACATGATCAGTAATCAGATGTGCCATTATTTGTAGCTTTAGGTGTTTCTAA